>NC_064926.1:315000-412500 GCF_023897955.1 Schistocerca gregaria
CAGGAACTTACTCACGGCAAAGAAACGCCGGGACTGGCGACAGACATGCACCCGTCTTAATGCCACCTTACCTATCAACTCGTCCAAGTACTGGTCAGCCTTCCGCCGCCTTACCGGATCTAAACCCTCTCCCTACTACCCTCTCCTTCATGATGACCACCCCTTCCCTGATGCCCTTAGTAAGGCCAACCATTTCGCCTCCTACCTCTCCGATATCCTTACCATCCCTGACGATCCCCAGTTCGATTATTCCCTCTTTCCTGATGTCCGTGATCGAACTGATACCTCTGTCCCCCCGCTTGCTCCTGGCTTCCAGTACTTGGACAACATCACACACACAGAACTAAATACCCCAATCACCACTCAAGATATCATTGCTACACTTCGCCCTAAACGCAACACTGCTCCCGGTCACGATCGTGTTACTTACCGTCACCTCCGTGAAGCTCCTGCCTCCTTCCTCTCCACATTGGCCAGGCTCTACAATGTGGTCCTGTCCACCGGCTACTACCCCGACCTGTGGAAAACCTCCCGGATCCTGATGTTCCTCAAGCCCGACAAACCGCCTTCCGCTGTCTCCTCCTACCGTCCCATCAGCCTTACCTCGGTCTTCAGCAAGGTCCTGGAATCCATTCTTACCCGCCGCCTACACAAGCACCTTCACCAACACCGCCTCCTCCCCCCTACCCAATGTGGCTTTCGGCCGTCCTTCTCAGCCGATGACCTCCTCCTTCACCTCACTCACCTCCTCTCCGAACAACTCAATTCCCGTCGTTCCGCCATCTTCCTTTCCCTCGACCTCGAACGCGCATATGACCGTGTGTGGCATTCCGGTCTCCTTTTCAAGCTCCAAACCTTTGCTCTTCCTCTCAACTATGTCCGTCTGGTCGCTTCCTTCCTTTCCCACCGTCCTTCCTATGTCACCATCCACAACACTGATTCCTACACCTTCTACCCCTCCGCCGGTGTGCCCCAAGGTTCCGTCCTTTCCCCTCTTCTCTACCTCCTTTACACGGCAGACATGCCTCCACCTGCACCTCCCCTACACCTTCTCCAGTACGCCGATGACACTGCCTTCCTTGCCCTCGCTCCCACCCTGCAACGCTCCCAGCACCTTCTCCAATCCTATCTTGACCGGTTCACCACTTGGTGTAACCAGTGGTTGCTCAAGGTCAATCCTTCCAAGACCCAGGCGATCATTGTAGGCAAAACCACTCGTTCCTTCCGTCTCCTTGATTTCTATCTTACTATTTATGGCCGTCCCATCACCCTCACACCTACTCTCAAGTACCTTGGTGTCACCCTCGACCGTCGCCTCTCCTGGAACCCACATCTCCGGACGATCCAAGCCAAGGCACGCTCCCGCCTCCGCCTCCTTAAGCTCCTTTCTGGCCGTACATGGGGTCTGGACCCTTCCACCATCCTCTACACCTACAAGTCCCTCATCCGTCCTATCCTTTGCTATGCTCATCCCGCCTGGATCTCTGCCCCTCCTACCTTCTACAAGTCCATTCAGATCCTAGAACGCCATGCGCTCCGCCTCGCCTATCGCATCCGTCTCCCTTCCCCCACGCGGATCCTCTATGACCTGATTCCCTTCCCGCACCTCCTCCTTTTCCTCGAACGGTTACGGATCCTCTACACCTCCCGCAAGCTTGATCCTCCACACCCTCTTGTCTCTCCCATCCTCTCCCACCCCAACCCGCTGCCGCGCCTGCATTCCTATATCCCACCTGCTCTCCATCTTTACACCCTCCACACCCTCTCCCTCGGTGGCTTCCGTCAACTCCCCCTCCCTGATGATGCCCTCCTCCCCTCCATCTACCCCTCCTACCAACTTTGAGCCTTACCTTCCCTCTCCTCTCCTTTTCCTGTGGGCACCCTCTCTCCCTTCTCTCCCTCCCTCCCCTCCCCTTTCTCCTTGGGCTTCCACTCCCCCTACCCTCCCCCTTCTCCTCCATCCCTCTCCTCCACTGGCATCTTCCCCTCCCCCTCTCTCTCCTCTTCCCCACACCTTTTCCCCTTGGCAGGCCACGACTCTGCTGTCTTCCATCAGTTACTTTCATCGTCCTACGCCGAAGACCATCGCATGTGTTTGTGCCTCGACTCTCCTGCAGTGTGTTTGTGTTTCGTCGTTTGTGCTCCGCTGGTTCACGTGTGGCCATCTGCCATCTGCGTTTGTGCACCGTGTTTCTCCGCTTTTATCCATTGTGCTACGCACGTGACCGACTCCGTTTTAACTCTGTTTTGTCTACTGTTTGTACCCCGCCGTCTTGATTGTTTTTATATCTCACTCATCTCTGTTCTGTGTATACTCTGAGGCCGAAGAGCGGCATACTTGGTCCGCTGCCGGCCTACCTGTTTGTCACAGGTATTAAAATCACAATAAAGGAAAAAAAAAAAAAAAAGCGGTACAGCATAAGGTGGGACGAGGCAGTCTGAATTACAATTTATAGATGTATTTCTCACATATCTCAGAGCCTGTCGTCGTCGTCGTCGTCGTCGTCGTCACCGCCGCCGCTTCTGCAGAAGTAGCAAATGGCCATCGTAGCAAATGCGGCGAGGGACGCCCTGCCTTCGATTCCGAATGCACAACGTGTGTGGTCTTGTTTCTCAGTCTACATTTGGTCGGTCTCGTAAGAGGTTGAATGTAACGAATGGGTGGGAAAGAGCAAGGGGCAGCGGCTGTGTAGAACGAAAACACACATCCTCAGGGGTGTGAGCGTTTCGATATGAGTCGTATACATGTTGTAGTTGGTCGTCAGTGACCGTGTACCCTAATGGATAAGGCGTCGGACTTCGGATCTGAAGATTACAGGTTCGAATGACGTCACGCTCGTGTTTTTCCAGTTCTGAAAAAGAAACATACCGTTTTAATGTAGCAATTGAGCAGTACGAAACCGTCTGAATGTTGCTGTTGACCATTTTTTGCTTGGAGTTGCTCCTGAGCTTGAAACACACACAAGAAGACCGGTGTTAACTAGCGAAATGGTCGGCACAGTGCCGACTACGCGAGTTTTGACTGGCACTTGCGCATCTAAAACAACGTCGGAAAGTAACTCGTTCGGCTTTTGAGTCACATAAAGTATGTGTGTTAATTTTGACGCCACTAGCTCTGCATGTTGTCATGCAATTTCTTTACCTCTCAGAAATGATTATGACATAAGAGTGAAGTACGTGACGAGTGTGACGTTAGGAAAACATTAGGCAGCATGGAGAGATTCTGTATGGGACCACCCAACCCAAACGATTACTGTGTGACGTGCTGCCCGGCAGCTATTCACCGAGGTAGCCGGCTAGCTCAGTCGTTAGAGCGTCAGACTCTTAATCCCAGGGTCGTGGGTTCGAGCCACACGCTGGGCGGAACGGAATTTTGTTCCGCTGCAGATGTAAGTTACCGTTTTTCTGATTAACGAGATGTAATGGAAATAGCAACTTTAAACTTTGCCTAAGTCTCTGTCAGTCGCAAGGAAACTGTATTTGAAGGTGAAGGTGATTTTGTAGACATGTGTGAAAGACTTGTTCTGAAATGCAAGTGTTGTTGTTTGGAGGGCACATCGGTTACGTGTCAGATGTGTAGCTAAGCAGTAATGGGTCCCCATAGCTGCAAATATTAGCCGGTAATATGAAGTGTTGTCAGCTGAAGTCTGATTATGGAGACGACCGTAAGGGCGAAGTACTCAAGAGTACCGCTAGGCCGCGCCTCTTTACCTGAGTGGTAGAGCACTGCTCTAATAAACCAGGGGTCGGAAGTTCCATCCTCACAGGAGAAAGATGAATTTTGGAAATCAGTTGCGCGTTGTGGCCGTATAGCGAACAGCCTCTGTGATGACGAACAATTAGCGACAGGCGTTTTTTTAAGAATTACTCTCAGATGTGATTAAGGCGAATGGCGCAGATAAAGCATTTGCCAAAGCGGTACAGCATAAGGTAGGACGAGGCAGTCTGAATTACATTTTATAGATGTATGTCTCACATATCTCAGAACCTGTCGTCGTCGTCGCAGCCGCCGCCGCTTCTGCAGAAGTAGCAAATGGCCATCGTAGCAAATCCGGCGAGGGACGCCCTGCCTTCGATTCCGAATGCACAACGTGTGTGGTCTTGTTTCTCAGTCTACATTTGGTCGGTCTCGTAAGAGGTTGAATGTAACGAATGGGTGGGAAAGAGCAAGGGGCAGTGGCTGTGTAGAACGAAAACACACATCCTCAGGGGTGTGAGCGTTTCGATATGAGTCGTATACATGTTATAGTTGGTCGTCAGTGACCGTGTGACCTAATGGATAAGGCGTCGGACTTCGGATCTGAAGATTACAGGTTCGAATGATGTCACGCTCGTGTTTTTCCAGCTCTGAAAAAGAAACATACCGTTTTAATGTAGCAATTGAGCAGTACGAATCCGTCTGAATGTTGCTGTTGACCATTTTTTGCTTGGAGTTGCTCCTGAGCTTGAAACACACACAACAAGACCGGTGTTAACTAGCGAAATGGTCGGCACAGTGCCGACACCGCGAGTTTTGACTGGCACTTGCACATCTAAAACAACGTCGGAAAGTAACTCGTTCGGCTTTTGAGTCACATAAAGTATGTGTGTTAATTTTGACGCCACTAGATCTGCATGTTGTCATGCAATTTCTTTACCTCTCAGAAATGATTATGACATAAAAGTGAAGTACGTTACGAGTGTGACGTTAGGAGAACATTAGGCAGCAAGGAGAGATTCTGTATGGGACCAACCAACCCAAATGTGTACTGTGTGCCGTGCTACACGGCAGGTATTCACCGAGGTAGCCGACTAGCTCAGTCGGTAGAGCGTCAGACTCTTACTCCCAGGGTTGTGGGTTCGAGCCACATGCTGGGCGAAACGGAATTTTGTTCCGCTGCAGATGTAAATTACCGTTTTTCTGATTAACGAGATGTAATGGAAATAGCAACTTTAAACTTTGCCTACGTCTCTGTCAGTCGCAAGGAAACTGTATTTGAAGGTGAAGGTGATTTTGTAGACATGTGTGAAAGACATGTTCTGAAACGAAAGTGTTGTTGTTTGGAGAGCACATCGGTTACGTGTCAGATGTGTAGCTAAGCAGAAATGGGTCGCCATAGCTGCATATATTAGCCGGTAATATGAAGTGTTGTCAGCTGAAGTCTGATTATGGAGACGACCGGAAGGGCGAAGTACCCAAGAGTACCGCTAGGACGCGCCTCTTTAGCTCAGTGGTAGAGCACTGGTCTAATAAACCAGGCGTCGTAAGTTCCATCCTCACAGGAGAAAGCTGAATTTTGGAAATCAGTAGCGCGTTGTGGCCGTATAGCAAACAGTATCTGTGATGACGAACAATTAGCGACAGGCGTTTTTTTAAGAATTACTCTCAGATGTGATTACGGCGAATGGCGCAGATGAAGCATTTGCCAAAGCGGTACAGCATAAGGTGGGACGAGGCAGTCTGAATTACATTTTATAGATGTATTTCTCACATATCTCAGAGCCTGTCGTCGTCGTCGTCGTCGTCGCTGCCGCCGCTTCTGCAGAAGTAGCAAATGGCCATCGTAGCAAATGCGGCGAGGGACGCCTGCCTTCGATTCCGAATGCACAAAGTGTGTGGTCTTGTTTCTCAGTCTACATTTGGTCGGTCTCGTAAGAGGTTGAATGTAAAGAATGGGTGGGAAAGAGCAAGGGGCAGCGGCTGTGTAGAACGAAAACACACATCCTCAGGGGTGTGAGCGTTTCGATATGAGTCGTATACATGTTATAGTTGGTCTTTACCTCTCAGAAATGATTATGACATAAAAGTGAAGTACGTGACGAGTGTGACGTTAGGAAAACATTAGGCAGCATGGAGAGATTCTGTATGGGACCACCCAACCCAAACGATTACTGTGTGACGTGCTAACCGGGAGGTATTCACCGAGGTCGGTCGGTAGAGCGTCAGACTCTTAATCCCAGGGTCGTGGGTTCGAGCCACACGCTGGGCGGAACGGAATTTTGTTCCGCTGCAGATGTAAATTACCGTTTTTCTTATTAACGAGATGTAATGGAAATAGCAACTTTAAACTTTGCCTACGTCTCTGTCAGTCGCAAGGAAACTGTATTTGAAGGTGAAGGTGATTTTGTAGACATGTGTGAAAGACATGTTCTGAAATGCAAGTGTTGTTGTTTGGAGAGCACATCGGTTACGTGTCAGATGTGTAGGTAAGCAGTAATGGGTCGCCATAGCTGCAAATATTAGCCGGTAATATGAAGTGTTGTCAGCTGAAGTCTGATTATGGAGACGACCGTAAGGGCGAAGTACCCAAGAGTACCGCTAGGACGCGCCTCTATAGCTCAGTGGTAGAGCACTGGTCTAATAAACCAGGCGTCGTAAGTTCCATCCTCACAGGAGAAAGCTGAATTTTGGAAATCAGTTGCGCGTTGTGGCCGTATACCAAACAGTATCTGTGATGACGAACAATTAGCGACAGGCGTTTTTTTAAGAATTACTCTCAGATGTGATTAAGGCGAATGGCGCAGATAAAGCATTTGCCAAAGCGGTACAGCATAAGGTGGAACGAGGCAGTCTGAATTACATTTTTTTAGATGTATTTCTCACATATCTCAGAGCCTGTCGTCGTCGTCGTCGTCGTCGTCGTTGTCGTCGCCGCCGCCGCTTCTGCAGAAGTAGCAAATGGCCATCGTAGCAAATGCGGCGAGGGACGCCCTGCCTTCGATTCCGAATGCACAAAGTGTGTGGTCTTGTTTCTCAGTCTACATTTGGTCGGTCTCGTAAGAGGTTGAATGTAACGAATTGGTGGGAAAGAGCAAGGGGCAGCGGCTGTGTAGAACGAAAACACAAATCCTCAGGGGTGTGAGCGTTTCGATATGAGTCGTATACATGTTATAGTTGTTCGTCAGTGACTGTGTGGCCTAATGGATAAGGCGTCGGACTTCGGATCTGAAGCTTACAGGTTCGAATGACGTCACGCTCGTGTTTTTCCAGTTCTGAAAAGGAAACATACCGTTTTAATGTAGCAATTGAGCACTACGAAACCGTCTGAATGTTGCTGTTGACCATTTTTTGCTTGGAGTTGCTCCTGAGCTTGAAACACACACAAGAAGACCGGTGTTAACTAGCGAAATGGTCGGCCCAATGCCGACACCGCGAGTTTTGACTGGCACTTGCACATCTAAAACAACGTCGGAAAGTAACTCGTTCGGCTTTTGAGTCACATAAAGTATGTGTGTTAATTTTGACGCCATTAGCTCTGCTTGTTGTCATGCAATTTCTTTACCTCTCAGAAATGATTATGACAAAAAAGTAAAGTACGTGACGAGTGTGACATTAGGAAAACATTAGGCAGCATGGAGAGATTCTGTATGGGACCACCCAACCCAAACGATTACTGTGTGACGTGCTACCCGGGAGGTATTCAACGCGGTAGCTGGCTAGCTCAGTCGGTAGAGCGTCAGACTCTTAGTCCCAGGGTCGAGGGTTCGAGCCATACGCTGGGCGGAACGGAATTTTGTTCCGCTGCAGATGTAAATTACCGTTTTTCTGATTAACGAGATGTAATGGAAATAGCAACTTTAAAGTTTGCCTACGTCTCTGTCAGTCGCAAGGAAACTGTATTTGAAGGTGAAGGTGATTTTGTAGACATGTGTGAAAGACTTATTCTGAAATGCAAGTGTTGTTGTTTGGAGAGCACATCGGTTACGTGTCAGATGTGTAGCTAAGCAGTAATGGGTCGCCATAGCTGCAAATATTAGCCGGTAATATGAAGTGTTGTCAGCTGAAGTCTGATTATGCAGACGACCGTAAGGGTGAAGTCCCCAAAAATAACGCTAGGACGCGCCTCTTTAGCTCAGTGGTAGAGCATTGCTCTAATAAACCAGGCGTCGTAAGTTCCAACCTCACAGGAGAAAGCTGAATTTTGGAAATCAGTTGCGCGTTGTGGCCGTATAGCAAACAGTATCTGTGATGACGAACAATTAACGACAGGCGTTTTTTTAAGAATTACTCTCAGATGTAATTAAGGCGAATGGCGCAGATAAAGGATTTGCCCTAGCGGTACAGCATAAGGTGCGACGAGGCAGTCTGAATTACATTTTATAGATGTATTTCTCACATATCTCAGAGCCTGTCGTCGTCGTCGTCGACGCCGCCGCCGCCGCCGCCGCTTCTGCAGAAGTAGCAAACGGCCATCGTAGCAAATGCGGCGAGGGACGCCCTGCCTTCGATTCCGAATGCACAATGTGTGTGGTTTTGTTTCTCAGTCTACAATTGGTCGGTCTCGTAAGAGGTTGAATGTAACGAATGGGTGGGAAAGAGCAAGGGGCAGCGGTTGTGTAGAACGAAAACACAAATCCTCAGGGGTGTGAGCGTTTCGATATGAGTCGTATACTTGTTATAGTTGTTCGTCAGTGACCGTGTGGCCTAATGGATAAGGCGTCGGACTTCGCATCTGAAGATTACAGGTTCGAATGAGGTCACGCTCGTGTTTTCCAGTTCTGAAAAAGAAACATACCGTTTTAATGTAGCATTTGAGCAGTACGAAACCGTCTGAATGTTGCTGTTGACCATTTTTTGCTTGGAGTTGCTCCTGAGCTTGAAACACACACAAGAAGACCGGTGTTAACTAGCGAAATGGTCGGCACAGTGCCGACACCGCGAGTTTTGACTGGCACTTGCACATCTAAAACAACGTCGGAAAGTAACTCGTTCGGCTTTTGAGTCACATAAAGTATGTGTGTTAATTTTGACGCCACTAGCTCTGCATGTTGTCATGCAATTTCTTTACCTCTCAGAAATGATTATGACATAAAAGTGAAGTACGTGACGAGTGTGACGTTAGGAAAACATTAGGCAGCATGGAGAGATTCTGTATGGGACCACCCAACCCAAACGATTACTGTGTGACGTGCTACCCGGGAGGTATTACTCCAGGTAGCCGGCTAGCTCTGTCGGTAGAGCGTCAAACTCTTAATCGCAGGGTCGTGGGTTCGAGCCAGACGCTGGGCGGAACGGAATTTTGTTCCGCTGCAGATGTAAATTACCGTTTTTCTGATTAACGAGATGTAATGGAAATAGCAACTTTAAACTTTGCCTACGTCTCTGTCAGTCGCAAGGAAACTGTATTAGAAGGTGAAAGTGATTTTGTAGACATGTGTGAAAGACATGTTCTGAAATGCAAGTGTTGTTGTTTGGAGAGCACATCGGTTACGTGTCAGATGTGTAGCTAAGCAGTAATGGGTCGCCATAGCTGCAAATATTAGCCGGTAATATGAAGTGTTGTCAGCTGAAGTCTGATTATGGAGACGACCGTAAGGGCGAAGTACCCAAGAGTACCGCTAGGACGCACCTCTTTAGCTCAGTGGTAGAGCACTGGTCTAATAAACCAGTCGTCGTAAGTGCCATCCTCACAGGAGAAAGCTGAATTTTGGAAATCAGTTGCGCGTTGTGGCCGTATAGCAAACAGTATCTGTGATGACGAACAATTAGCGACAGGCGTTTTTTTAAGAATTACTCTCAGATGTGATTAAGGCGAATGGCGCAGATAAAGCATTTGCCAAAGCGGTACAGCATAAGGTGGGACGAGGCAGTCTGAATTACATTTTATAGATGTATTTCTCACATATCTCAGAGCCTGTCGTCGTCGTCGTCGTCGTCGTCGTCGTCGTCGTCGCCACCGCCGCTTCTGCAGAAGTAGCAAATGGCCATCGTAGCAAATGCGGCGAGGGACGCCCTGCCTTCGATTCCGAATGCACAAAGTGTGTGGTCTTGTTTCTCAGTCTACATTTGGTCGGTCTCGTAAGAGGTTGAATGTAACGAATTGGTGGGAAAGAGCAAGGGGCAGCGGCTGTGTAGAACGAAAACACAAATCCTCAGGGGTGTGAGCGTTTCGATATGAGTCGTATACATGTTATAGTTGTTCGTCAGTGACTGTGTGGCCTAATGGATAAGGCGTCGGACTTCGGATCTGAAGCTTACAGGTTCGAATGACGTCACGCTCGTGTTTTTCCAGTTCTGAAAAGGAAACATACCGTTTTAATGTAGCAATTGAGCACTACGAAACCGTCTGAATGTTGCTGTTGACCATTTTTTGCTTGGAGTTGCTCCTGAGCTTGAAACACACACAAGAAGACCGGTGTTAACTAGCGAAATGGTCGGCCCAATGCCGACACCGCGAGTTTTGACTGGCACTTGCACATCTAAAACAACGTCGGAAAGTAACTCGTTCGGCTTTTGAGTCACATAAAGTATGTGTGTTAATTTTGACGCCATTAGCTCTGCTTGTTGTCATGCAATTTCTTTACCTCTCAGAAATGATTATGACAAAAAAGTAAAGTACGTGACGAGTGTGACATTAGGAAAACATTAGGCAGCATGGAGAGATTCTGTATGGGACCACCCAACCCAAACGATTACTGTGTGACGTGCTACCCGGGAGGTATTCAACGCGGTAGCTGGCTAGCTCAGTCGGTAGAGCGTCAGACTCTTAGTCCCAGGGTCGAGGGTTCGAGCCATACGCTGGGCGGAACGGAATTTTGTTCCGCTGCAGATGTAAATTACCGTTTTTCTGATTAACGAGATGTAATGGAAATAGCAACTTTAAAGTTTGCCTACGTCTCTGTCAGTCGCAAGGAAACTGTATTTGAAGGTGAAGGTGATTTTGTAGACATGTGTGAAAGACTTATTCTGAAATGCAAGTGTTGTTGTTTGGAGAGCACATCGGTTACGTGTCAGATGTGTAGCTAAGCAGTAATGGGTCGCCATAGCTGCAAATATTAGCCGGTAATATGAAGTGTTGTCAGCTGAAGTCTGATTATGCAGACGACCGTAAGGGTGAAGTCCCCAAAAATAACGCTAGGACGCGCCTCTTTAGCTCAGTGGTAGAGCATTGCTCTAATAAACCAGGCGTCGTAAGTTCCAACCTCACAGGAGAAAGCTGAATTTTGGAAATCAGTTGCGCGTTGTGGCCGTATAGCAAACAGTATCTGTGATGACGAACAATTAACGACAGGCGTTTTTTTAAGAATTACTCTCAGATGTAATTAAGGCGAATGGCGCAGATAAAGAATTTGCCCTAGCGGTACAGCATAAGGTGCGACGAGGCAGTCTGAATTACATTTTATAGATGTATTTCTCACATATCTCAGAGCCTGTCGTCGTCGTCGTCGACGCCGCCGCCGCCGCCGCCGCTTCTGCAGAAGTAGCAAACGGCCATCGTAGCAAATGCGGCGAGGGACGCCCTGCCTTCGATTCCGAATGCACAATGTGTGTGGTTTTGTTTCTCAGTCTACAATTGGTCGGTCTCGTAAGAGGTTGAATGTAACGAATGGGTGGGAAAGAGCAAGGGGCAGCGGTTGTGTAGAACGAAAACACAAATCCTCAGGGGTGTGAGCGTTTCGATATGAGTCGTATACTTGTTATAGTTGTTCGTCAGTGACCGTGTGGCCTAATGGATAAGGCGTCGGACTTCGCATCTGAAGATTACTGGTTCGAATGATGTCACGCTCGTGTTTTCCAGTTCTGAAAAAGAAACATACCGTTTTAATGTAGCATTTGAGCAGTACGAAACCGTCTGAATGTTGCTGTTGACCATTTTTTGCTTGGAGTTGCTCCTGAGCTTGAAACACACACAAGAAGACCGGTGTTAACTAGCGAAATGGTCGGCACAGTGCCGACACCGCGAGTTTTGACTGGCACTTGCACATCTAAAACAACGTCGGAAAGTAACTCGTTCGGCTTTTGAGTCACATAAAGTATGTGTGTTAATTTTGACGCCACTAGCTCTGCATGTTGTCATGCAATTTCTTTACCTCTCAGAAATGATTATGACATAAAAGTGAAGTACGTGACGAGTGTGACGTTAGGAAAACATTAGGCAGCATGGAGAGATTCTGTATGGGACCACCCAACCCAAACGATTACTGTGTGACGTGCTACCCGGGAGGTATTACTCCAGGTAGCCGGCTAGCTCTGTCGGTAGAGCGTCAAACTCTTAATCGCAGGGTCGTGGGTTCGAGCCAGACGCTGGGCGGAACGGAATTTTGTTCCGCTGCAGATGTAAATTACCGTTTTTCTGATTAACGAGATGTAATGGAAATAGCAACTTTAAACTTTGCCTACGTCTCTGTCAGTCGCAAGGAAACTGTATTAGAAGGTGAAAGTGATTTTGTAGACATGTGTGAAAGACATGTTCTGAAATGCAAGTGTTGTTGTTTGGAGAGCACATCGGTTACGTGTCAGATGTGTAGCTAAGCAGTAATGGGTCGCCATAGCTGCAAATATTAGCCGGTAATATGAAGTGTTGTCAGCTGAAGTCTGATTATGGAGACGACCGTAAGGGCGAAGTACCCAAGAGTACCGCTAGGACGCACCTCTTTAGCTCAGTGGTAGAGCACTGGTCTAATAAACCAGTCGTCGTAAGTGCCATCCTCACAGGAGAAAGCTGAATTTTGGAAATCAGTTGCGCGTTGTGGCCGTATAGCAAACAGTATCTGTGATGACGAACAATTAGCGACAGGCGTTTTTTTAAGAATTACTCTCAGATGTGATTAAGGCGAATGGCGCAGATAAAGCATTTGCCAAAGCGGTACAGCATAAGGTGGGACGAGGCAGTCTGAATTACATTTTATAGATGTATTTCTCACATATCTCAGAGCCTGTCGTCGTCGTCGTCGTCGTCGTCGTCGTCGTCGCCACCGCCGCTTCTGCAGAAGTAGCAAATGGCCATCGTAGCAAATGCGGCGAGGGACGCCCTGCCTTCGATTCCGAATGCACAAAGTGTGTGGTCTTGTTTCTCAGTCTACATTTGGTCGGTCTCGTAAGAGGTTGAATGTAACGAATTGGTGGGAAAGAGCAAGGGGCAGCGGCTGTGTAGAACGAAAACACAAATCCTCAGGGGTGTGAGCGTTTCGATATGAGTCGTATACATGTTATAGTTGTTCGTCAGTGACTGTGTGGCCTAATGGATAAGGCGTCGGACTTCGGATCTGAAGCTTACAGGTTCGAATGACGTCACGCTCGTGTTTTTCCAGTTCTGAAAAGGAAACATACCGTTTTAATGTAGCAATTGAGCACTACGAAACCGTCTGAATGTTGCTGTTGACCATTTTTTGCTTGGAGTTGCTCCTGAGCTTGAAACACACACAAGAAGACCGGTGTTAACTAGCGAAATGGTCGGCCCAATGCCGACACCGCGAGTTTTGACTGGCACTTGCACATCTAAAACAACGTCGGAAAGTAACTCGTTCGGCTTTTGAGTCACATAAAGTATGTGTGTTAATTTTGACGCCATTAGCTCTGCTTGTTGTCATGCAATTTCTTTACCTCTCAGAAATGATTATGACAAAAAAGTAAAGTACGTGACGAGTGTGACATTAGGAAAACATTAGGCAGCATGGAGAGATTCTGTATGGGACCACCCAACCCAAACGATTACTGTGTGACGTGCTACCCGGGAGGTATTCAACGCGGTAGCTGGCTAGCTCAGTCGGTAGAGCGTCAGACTCTTAGTCCCAGGGTCGAGGGTTCGAGCCATACGCTGGGCGGAACGGAATTTTGTTCCGCTGCAGATGTAAATTACCGTTTTTCTGATTAACGAGATGTAATGGAAATAGCAACTTTAAAGTTTGCCTACGTCTCTGTCAGTCGCAAGGAAACTGTATTTGAAGGTGAAGGTGATTTTGTAGACATGTGTGAAAGACTTATTCTGAAATGCAAGTGTTGTTGTTTGGAGAGCACATCGGTTACGTGTCAGATGTGTAGCTAAGCAGTAATGGGTCGCCATAGCTGCAAATATTAGCCGGTAATATGAAGTGTTGTCAGCTGAAGTCTGATTATGCAGACGACCGTAAGGGTGAAGTCCCCAAAAATAACGCTAGGACGCGCCTCTTTAGCTCAGTGGTAGAGCATTGCTCTAATAAACCAGGCGTCGTAAGTTCCAACCTCACAGGAGAAAGCTGAATTTTGGAAATCAGTTGCGCGTTGTGGCCGTATAGCAAACAGTATCTGTGATGACGAACAATTAACGACAGGCGTTTTTTTAAGAATTACTCTCAGATGTAATTAAGGCGAATGGCGCAGATAAAGAATTTGCCCTAGCGGTACAGCATAAGGTGCGACGAGGCAGTCTGAATTACATTTTATAGATGTATTTCTCACATATCTCAGAGCCTGTCGTCGTCGTCGTCGACGCCGCCGCCGCCGCCGCCGCTTCTGCAGAAGTAGCAAACGGCCATCGTAGCAAATGCGGCGAGGGACGCCCTGCCTTCGATTCCGAATGCACAATGTGTGTGGTTTTGTTTCTCAGTCTACAATTGGTCGGTCTCGTAAGAGGTTGAATGTAACGAATGGGTGGGAAAGAGCAAGGGGCAGCGGTTGTGTAGAACGAAAACACAAATCCTCAGGGGTGTGAGCGTTTCGATATGAGTCGTATACTTGTTATAGTTGTTCGTCAGTGACCGTGTGGCCTAATGGATAAGGCGTCGGACTTCGCATCTGAAGATTACAGGTTCGAATGATGTCACGCTCGTGTTTTCCAGTTCTGAAAAAGAAACATACCGTTTTAATGTAGCATTTGAGCAGTACGAAACCGTCTGAATGTTGCTGTTGACCATTTTTTGCTTGGAGTTGCTCCTGAGCTTGAAACACACACAAGAAGACCGGTGTTAACTAGCGAAATGGTCGGCACAGTGCCGACACCGCGAGTTTTGACTGGCACTTGCACATCTAAAACAACGTCGGAAAGTAACTCGTTCGGCTTTTGAGTCACATAAAGTATGTGTGTTAATTTTGACGCCACTAGCTCTGCATGTTGTCATGCAATTTCTTTACCTCTCAGAAATGATTATGACATAAAAGTGAAGTACGTGACGAGTGTGACGTTAGGAAAACATTAGGCAGCATGGAGAGATTCTGTATGGGACCACCCAACCCAAACGATTACTGTGTGACGTGCTACCCGGGAGGTATTACTCCAGGTAGCCGGCTAGCTCTGTAGGTAGAGCGTCAAACTCTTAATCGCAGGGTCGTGGGTTCGAGCCAGACGCTGGGCGGAACGGAATTTTGTTCCGCTGCAGATGTAAATTACCGTTTTTCTGATTAACGAGATGTAATGGAAATAGCAACTTTAAACTTTGCCTACGTCTCTGTCAGTCGCAAGGAAACTGTATTAGAAGGTGAAAGTGATTTTGTAGACATGTGTGAAAGACATGTTCTGAAATGCAAGTGTTGTTGTTTGGAGAGCACATCGGTTACGTGTCAGATGTGTAGCTAAGCAGTAATGGGTCGCCATAGCTGCAAATATTAGCCGGTAATATGAAGTGTTGTCAGCTGAAGTCTGATTATGGAGACGACCGTAAGGGCGAAGTACCCAAGAGTACCGCTAGGACGCACCTCTTTAGCTCAGTGGTAGAGCACTGGTCTAATAAACCAGTCGTCGTAAGTGCCATCCTCACAGGAGAAAGCTGAATTTTGGAAATCAGTTGCGCGTTGTGGCCGTATAGCAAACAGTATCTGTGATGACGAACAATTAGCGACAGGCGTTTTTTTAAGAATTACTCTCAGATGTGATTAAGGCGAATGGCGCAGATAAAGCATTTGCCAAAGCGGTACAGCATAAGGTGGGACGAGGCAGTCTGAATTACATTTTATAGATGTATTTCTCACATATCTCAGAGCCTGTCGTCGTCGTCGTCGTCGTCGTCGTCGTCGTCGCCACCGCCGCTTCTGCAGAAGTAGCAAATGGCCATCGTAGCAAATGCGGCGAGGGACGCCCTGCCTTCGATTCCGAATGCACAAAGTGTGTGGGCTTGTTTCTCAGTCTACGTTTGGTCGGTCTCGTAAGAGGTTGAATGTAACGAATGGGTGGGAAAGAGCAATGGGCAGCGGCTGTGTAGAACGAAAACACAAATCCTCAGGGGTGTGAGCGTTTCGATATGAGTCGTATACTTTTTATAGTTGGTCGTCAGTGACCGTGTGGCCTAATGGATAAGGCGTCGGACTTCGCATCTGAAGATTACAGGTTCGAATGGTGTCACGCTCGTGTTTTCCAGTTCTGAAAAAGAAACATACCGTTTTAATGTAGCAATTGAGCAGTACGAAACCGTCTGAATGTTGGTGTTGACCATTTTTTGCTTGGAGTTGCTCCTGAGCTTGAAACACACACAAGAAGACCGGTGTTAACTAGCGAAATGGTCGGCCCAATGCCGACACCGCGAGTTTTGACTGGCACTTGCACATCTAAAACAACGTCGGAAAGTAACTCGTTCGGCTTTTGAGTCACATAAAGTATGTGTGTTAATTTTGACGCCACTAGCTCTGCATGTTGTCATGCAATTTCTTTACCTCTCAGAAATGATTATGACATAAAAGTGAAGTACGTGACGAGTGTGACGTTAGGAAAACATTAGGCAGCATGGAGAGATTCTGTATGGGACCACCCAACCCATACGATTACTGTGTGACGTGCTACCCGGGAGGTATTACTCGAGGTAGCCGGCTAGCTCAGGCGGTAGAGCGTCAGACTTTTAATCCCAGGGTCGTGGGTTCGAGCCACACGCTGGGCGGAACGGAAATTTGTTCCGCTGCAGATGTAAATTACCGTTTTTCTGATTAACGAGATGTAATGGAAATAGCAACTTTAATCTTTGCCTGCATCTCTGTCAGTCGCAAGAAAACTGTATTTGAAGGTGAAGGTGATTTTGTAGACATGTGTGAAAGACATGTTCTGAAATGCAAGTGTTGTTGTTTGGAGAGCACATCGGTTACGTGTCAGTTGTGTAGCTAAGCAGTAATGGGTCGCAATAGCTGCAAATATTAGCCGGTAATATGAAGTGTTGTCAGCTGAAGTCTGATTATGGAGACGACCGTAAGGGCGAAGTACCCAAGAATACCACTAGGACGCGCCTCTTTAGCTCAGTGGTAGAGCATTGCTCTAATAAACCAGGCGTCGTAAGTTCCAACCTCACAGGAGAAAGCTAATTTTTGGAAATCAGTTGCGCGTTGTGGCCGTATAGCAAACAGTATCTGTGATGACGAACAATTAGCGACAGGCGTTTTTTTAAGAATTACTCTCAGATGTGATTAAGGCGAATGGCGCAGATAAAGAATTTGCCAAAGCTGTACAGCATAAGGTGGGACGAGGCAGTCTGAATTACATTTTATAGATGTATTTCTCACATATCTCAGAGCCTGTCGTCGTCGTCGTCGTCGTCGTCGTCGTCGTCGTCGTCGTCGTCGCCGCCGCCGCCGCCTCTTCTGCAGAAGTAGCAAACGGCCATCGTAGCAAATGCGGCGAGGGACGCCCTGCCTTCGATTCCGAATGCACAAAGTGTGTGGTCTTGTTTCTCAGTCTACATTTGGTCGGTCTCGTAAGAGGTTGAATGTAACGAATGGGTGGGAAAGAGCAAGGGGCAGCGGCTGTGTAGAACGAAAACACAAATCCTCAGGGGTGTGAGCGTTTCGATATGAGTCGTATACATGCTATAGTTGGTCGTCAGTGACTGTGTGGCCTAATGGATAAGGCGTCGGACTTCGGATCTGAAGATTACAGGTTCGAATGATGTCACGCTAGTGTTTTTCCAGTTCTGAAAAAGAACTATGCCGTTTTAATGTAGCAATTGAGCAGTACGAAAGCGTCTGAATGTTGCTGTTGACCATTTTTTGCTTGGAGTTGCTCCTGAGCTTGAAACACACACAACAAGACCGGTGTTAACTAGCGAAATGGGCGGCACAGTGCCGACACCGCGAGTTTTGACTGGCACTTGTACATCCAAAACAACGTCGGAAAATAACTCGTTCGGCTTTTGAGTCACATAAAGTATGTGTGTTAATTTTGACGCCACTAGATCTGCATGTTGTCATGCAATTTCTTTACCTATCACAAATGATAATGACATAAAAGTGAAGTACGTGACGAGTGTGACGTTAGGAAAACATTAGGCAGCATGGAGAGATTCTGTATGGGACCACCCAACCCAAACGAGTTCTGTGTGACGTGCTACCCGGCAGGTATTCACCGAGGTAGCCGGCTAGCTCAGTCGGTAGAGCGTCAGACTCTTAATGCCAGAGTCGTGGGTTCGAGTCACATGCTGGGCGAAATGGAACTTTGTTCCACTGCAGATGTAAATTACCGTTTTTCTGATTAACGAGATGTAATGGAAATAGCAACTTTAAACTTTGCCTACGTCTCTGTCAGTCGCAAGGAAACTGTATATCTCAGAGCCTGTCGTCGTCGTCGTCGTCGTCGTTTTTGCCGCCGCCGCCACCGCCGCCGCCGCTGCTTCTGCAGAAGTAGCAAATGGCCATCGTAGCAAATGCGGCGAGGGACGCCCTGCCTTCGATTCCGAATGCACAAAGTGTTTGGTCTTGTTTCTCAGTCTACATTTGGTCGGTCTCGTAAGAGGTTGAATGTAACGAATGGGTGGGAAAGAGCAAGGGCCAGCGGCTGTGTAGAACGAAAACACAAATCCTCAGGGGTATGAGCGTTTCGATATGAGTCGTATACATGTTATAGTTTTTCGTCAGTGACCGTGTGGCCTAATGCATAAGGCGTCGTACTTCGGATCTGAAGATTACAGGTTCGAATGATGTCACGCTCGTGTTTTTCCAGTTCTGAAAAAGAAACATACCGTTTTAATGTAGCAATTGAGCAGTACGAAACCGTCTGAATGTTGCTGTTGACAATTTTTTGCTTGGAGTTGCTCCTGAGCTTGAAACACACACAACAAGACCGGTGTTAACTAGCGAAATGGTCGGCACAGTGCCGACACCGCGAGTTTTGACTGGCACTTGCACATCTAAAACAACGTCGGAAAGTAAGTCTTTCGGCTTTTGAGTCACATAAAGTATGTGTGTTAATTTTGACGCCACTAGCTCTGCATGTTGTCATGCAATTTCTTTACCTCTCAGAAATGATTATGACATAAAAGTGAAGTACGTGACGAGTGTGACGTTAGGAAAACATTAGGCAGCATGGAGAGATTCTGTATGGGACCACCCAACCCAAACGATTACTGTGTGATGTGCTACCCGGCAGGTATTCACCGAGGTAGCCGGCTAGCTCAGTCGGTAGAGCGTCAGACTCTTAATCGCGGGGTTGTGGGTTCGAGCCACACGCTGGACGGAACGCAATTTTGTTCCGCTGCAGATGTAAATTACCGTTTTTCAGATTAACGAGATGTAATGGAAATAGCAACTTTAAACTTTGCCTACGTCTCTGTCAGTCGCAAGGAAACTGTATTTGAAGGTGAAGGTGATTTAATAGACATGTGTGAAAGACATGTTCTGAAATGCAAGTGTTGTTGTTTGGAGAGCACATCGGTTACGTGTCAGATGTGTAGCTAAGCAGTAATGGGTCGCCATAGCTGCAAATATTAGCCGGTAATATGAAGTGTTGTCAGCTGAAGTCTGATTATGGAGACGACCGTAAGGGCGAAGTACCAAAGAGAACCGCTAGGACGCGCCTCTTTAGCTCAGTGGTAGAGCACTGATCTAATAAACCAGGCGTCGTAAGTTTCATCCTCACAGGAAAAAGCTGAATTTTGGAAATCAGTTGCGCGTTGTGGCCGTATAGCAAACAGTATCTGTGATGACGAACAATTAGCGACAGGCGTTTTTTTAAGAATTACTCTCAGATGTGATTAAGGCGAATGGCGCAGATAAAGCATTTGCCAAAGCGTTACAGCACAAGGAGGGACGAGGCAGTCTGAATTACATTTTATAGATGTATTTCTCACATATCTCAGAGCCTCTCGCGGTCGTCGTCGTCGTCGTCGTCGTCCTCGTCGTAGTTGTCGTCGCCGCCGCCGCTTCTGCAGAAGTAGCAAATGGCCATCGTAGCAAATGCGGCGAGGGACGCCCTGCCTTCGATTCCGAATGCACAAAGTGTGTGGGCTTGTTTCTCAGTCTACATTTGGTCGGTCTCGTAAGAGATTGAATGTAAGGAATGGGTGGGAAAGAGCAAGCGCCAGCGGCCGTGTAGAACGAAAACACAAATCCTCAGGGGTGTGAGCGTTTCGATATGAGTCGTATACATGTTATAGTTGGTCGTCAGTGACCCTGTGGCCTAATGGATTCAGTCTGGCTTTCGCCGCCGTGCAGTGCGGACGTGTTGTTGTTTCCACCAGCGGAGCGCGCGCGCTCGCTGTTGTTTACATTTCAGCGGCCGTCACTTACGTGTCGCTTACGTGCACTAGAGCCATGGCCAATCGTTTTCGAAAATCAACTTTACGATTCAACTTTTGCAACGATTACGCACGACCAAAGGCCTTGGAAGTGGAACGCTTCCTACGCGACGTTGCTAAGATCCCAGCTTCCGACATCTTGGGCATCCATTTGTCCATATTAAGCAGTACTGTGTACGTGAAAGTTGTCAACGACGCGGTGTGTGAAAGAATACTTCGTGACACCAACCATGGATTACGCTTTTGCCACGCCGACGGCAATGTCGGAGCGGTCACTGTCGACCATGCCGGCTTAGGAATGCGCACCATACGAGTTTTCGAACTCCCGTTCGAGCTACCGGCGGAAGACGTTATCGCGGCTTTCCGCCCCTTTGGTACTGTACATGGCCACACTGCCGAACGCTGGGCGCAATTCCAAACGTACCCCGTTCTTAACGGTGTACGGCAGATCACCATCGACCTCCATCGCCACGTGCCATCTTACCTGCAAATTAGCGGGTGCCGAGCGGTTGTCATATACGACGGCCAACCCAAGACCTGTTCTGGGTGCGGAAAAGAAGGCCACCTCAGATCTGAGTGTCTTCAGCGACGGATCACCCAATTGCCAGGCGCTACCGTGGCACCTACGGCTCCGACGACGATTTTACCGATCACCTACGCATCGGCGCTCTCTTCTCCTCCCATCGGCCGCCGCTCATCAGACCATGTACCGGTGACCCTTCCAGCTGCTATGGATACCGCCGGGGCCGACACGTCGCGCTGAAAGCCAGACGCTACTACGGCGCCACTACCAACAGCGACGACTTCCGACACCCACCAGCCTGAACATATGGACACCCCTTCATTTGACGTTCCCGCAACGGCCTTCCTCTCAGAGCGACGCGACTCCCTTCCGTCTTCCGACACAGAGGGACGAACCCGCAAGCAACGTTCACCTAAGAGACGCAAGAGGAGGCGTCGTACGGTCTCGGAACGAGACGGATCACTTCCCCCTGATGCTCCAGAGGCCGTCCAACACGACGAGGCCTCAGAGAACCTACACGACGATACGAATGACGACAACATGACGCCGACTGTGGATGTTTCGATGCCAACTCAACTGGCTCGCTCAGGTGCTCCTGAACCAATGGACTCCACCGATGCTGCTGCCGCCGAGACGTCCTCCGCCTCTACGACCGAAGTGGAACGTACGACCATCACAACGACAGCGCCCTCAATGGTGTGGAGTGAGGACGTCGACGAGGACCCGGACCACACGCTGGGGACAGAGTTACCCCAGACGGAAGCATCGTTACGCCGCTGATAACGCCGTCAGGTGGCGCACGGCACGACTCGCCGTTGCCTCGCCCCTCTTCATCCTCCGCCGGTGGAGTTCCCCTTCACGGCGGGGGACGGCTCCAAACCTACCGAATAGCGACGATCAACACTAACACCATCAGCTCACCCGTGAAACTTCAACTGCTGCGAGAGATGATATGGGCGTCAGACGTCGATATAGCACTACTACAGGAAGTACACTTGGCCACACTTCCAGACGTCGCGGGATATAACACTTATCCTTCTCCTGGTGACCACCTGGGACGCGGCGTAGCCATCTACGCCAGAGAAGGCATTCCAGTGGCCGATATCACATACCTTCCATCTGCCAGAGGCATGGCCGTCACCGTCATGGGGACGCTTATCGTCAACATTTACGCTCCGTCGGGCTCCACACGCAGACGCGACAGGGCACTCTTCTATTCAGAAGAAATCGCTCCTCTGTTTCTTGGACGCTGCGACCATTACTTGTTTGGGGGTGATTTTAATTGTGTCTTGCACCCTAAAGATCAAGTGCCCCACTACAACACCTGTCAAGAACTGCGTCTTGTCGTCCGAGATCTGTTGCTCCGCGACACTTGGGAAGTTCAGCACGGCGACGCCCCTGGACATACTTACCAGACGAGTCACTCCGCGAGCCGCCTGGACAGAATTTACGTCTCTCGGGAACTCACACCTGCAGTCCAAGGTGCAGAACTTTGGCCCCTGGCCTTTTCGGACCACTGTGCCTACATCTGCAACATTCTCTTCCCCAAGCAAGTGGTCTGGCGTGGTCGTGCACCGTGGAAGCTAAACACCTCCCATCTTCATGATCCCGAATGTCTTCAACGTGTCACCAAGACATGGGCCACCTGTGAACGTCGCTTACCTAAATACTGCACGACCTTGACCTGGTGGCTGGAATATGCCAAACCTGCCATTCGACGTACTTTGATTCAGTATGGAAAGGAAGTTGCTATGTGGCGCCGGCACACTACCGACTATTTCTACGCCGTACTCCGCGACCTGGACGCCCAACCGCCCACACCCGACACCCAGAGGGAACGCAGCAGGATTAAGGCCCAAATTGTAACTTTGACACGCCGTCGACTGCAGGGGGCTATGGTGCGAACCCGATATCAAGATTCGGCGGAACAGGAACATCCGACCATGCATCATATCGCCTCCGATAGGAAACATCGGCGACAACAACTCATCACCGAGATCACAACCTGTCGCGGCCAGCACGTCACTTGCCAGGCCGAAATCGTCAGTGCCTTTGTTGACCACTACCGCACAATGTACCAGGAGGAGACTACCAACAACCACGCTGAGGAGTCTGTGTTACCACACGTAACTCGCACCCTCACCAGCGACGAAGCGGATGAGCTGATGGAGCCCATTACGCGCGACGAAATCCACGATGCAATCAAAAAAGGTGCTCTGAATAAGTCACCTGGCGTCGACGGATGGCCGATAGAATTTTATCGCGCTTTCTTCACACTAATGGCGTCACGGTGGACAACGATGTTTCATGAACTGCTGACGATGGGGAACGGCGTACCGCCGTCCTTCGTCACGGGAATTATTATACCCATCCACAAACCGACACCAGGTGTGACGACAGCACATTACCGTCCCCTGACTCTACTTAACGCAGACTGTAAAATTTTTACACGCCTCTTGGCAACGCGATGCCGCAAGGTCCTGCCTAGCATTCTATCCCCGGAACAGACAACTCCGGGCGGGTCAGTTAATGTACAAACGGCCACAGGAGAATGTCGCGATTTAATTGCACTGGCAGCGGCGTGCAGACTCCGCGCCGCAGTGGTTGCCATTGATTTTGACAGCGCATTCGACAAAGTGCGGCATCCTTTTCTGTTCTCCGTGATGAACCGCATGGGTTTTCCACCAGCCTTTATTGACGTAATCCGGCGCCTGTGCGGCACCGCCGAATCGCTGATTTAGGTTAATGGGCGTGTGGCGGGACCAGTGGCGATCCGACGTTCCGTACGGCAAGGCTGCCCACTTTCGACCCTACTCTATGCCATCAGCCTGGAGCCACTCATCGGGAGTCTGACGAGCCACCTTTCTGGTCTCACTTTGCGACAGCACAGTTTTCGATGTCGTGCGTATGCGGACGACCTCCTCCTCTTGATCCGCTCACGAAGTGAAACACACACGGTACTTGATTTGATATCAACGTACGGCACTGCAGCGGGCAGTAACATGAATGTGACTAAATCCGCGGCGATGCCCATTGGACGCGGCCTCTCACACGACGACTTAGCACCTCTCCCGTGTGTACAGAAACTACGATACCTTGGTATCATTTTCACTTCCACCGTGCGCCGCTCCGCTGCCATCAATTTTCGGCGTGCTCTTCAAACCATCCGCACGACGGTGCGACAAAATCTTCTCCGACGACTCGATTCTTTACAACGTGTCCAATACCTCAATCAACATGTGGCGTCCAGAATGGTCCACATTGCACAGGTCCTCCCGCTGCCATCAACTATTGGACGTAGCCTCCAGGCTGCCTTCGGATACTTCCTTACGGCTGGTACGCTCTTTAAGGTCCGCTACGACACGCTCACCCTTCCCCCGCGAGCGGGTGGCCTCGGACTTGTCAATGTGCGACTCCGCGCGGCGTCCTTGTACATATCCACCATGCACAAGCAGTGGCACGGGGGCACCTCCCTTACGCGCAGCTTGCTGGAAATTCTTGTGCCCGCGACCATAACACCACCAGTACCAGTCGGACACATCAAGCACCATCTGACGCACATTTCTGATTTCATCATCGACTTCAGTTATGCTCACACACACTTACCGACCACGCGTTCTCCTCGACCTAAAGATTTTTACACCCCCCTCCTTCGTTCCATATCCAGCAACAATATCGAACTGCGACATCCGTCCACGCGGTGGCCCACGGTTTGGCGTCACATCCACCAGCCTTTTCTTCCCTGCAAAGTCCGGACAACATGGTACCAGGTCGCAAATGAAAAATTCGCCACAAATCATCGTCTTCACGCCATCGGACTAAAGGACTCTCCACTCTGCTCCATCTGCCACCTCATGGATGACGATGTCCATCAACTGACTTGTGCTGCCACCAGTGACGTCTGGAAACTTGCCGGACAGTTCGTTGCCTGTTACCTCCGTGTTCCGCCGGACTCGATTGACCCATGGACTTTTATCCATCCTGAGAATACTTATTTCCCCGCCACCAAAAATCATGCGGTTGTATGGGTCAAGGGATGGACCATCACCTACATATATAATGATGGCGACAAATCACGCCTTGATTTCTGGCAGTACTTACAAACCGCCCACAGCGAAGTCGAACAGCGACCGCGCTACCGCGCCTTCTTCGCTAATTACCTACACGCGATCTTTACGTAACCCCCGCTCAGTTGGATGGTACCACACGCCGACAGCACTCCCGCCCCCCCCCCCCCCCTGCTGACATCGGAGACCCCTCGCGCTGCTTTCTACATTGTAACCCATAGTGGAGTAGGCGCATGGACACACGCCTCCTTTCTTTTATGCACTACACCTGATAAACACTGGCTTTTCCCTCACTCCACTGTAAAATGCTTTACACCTCTTAGCTTCCATCAGTATTATTAGTTTTTTTTTCCTACACCTTGTTCATACTAAAAAAACTTGCTCACCTTATACGAATATCATGTCTTATGTTATTTTCGCCGGAAGGATGGCATTTTTCTTGTATTTAAGTTTGTACCAATAAAGATCTTTTGTTCAATTACCCTGTTCCTGGTGAAGAAAAAAAATAATAAAAATAATAAAATAAAACAACCATAAATAACAAAGCTTGTTTGAGGGAGTGATTCAGGGACGGGACGGGGGAGGCATTGCGGCCAGGCCTCGGGTTCCGACCCCTGCCCACCTTGTCTCCACCTACTCATAACTGAACAGTCTTTAATTAAAAAAAAAATAACAAAAAAAAGTGGTCAGCGCGACAAAAAAAAAATGGATAAGGCGTTGGACTTCGGATATGAAGATTACAGGTTCGAATGATGTCACGCTCGTGTTTTTCCAGTTCTGAAAAAGAAACATACCGTTTTAATGTAGCAATTGAGCAGTACGAAACCGTCTGAATGTTGCTGTTGACCATTTTTTGCTTGGAGTTGCTCCTGAGCTTGAAACACACACAAGACCGGTGTTAACTAGCGAAATGGTCGGCACAGTGCCGACACGGCGAGTTTTGAGTGGCTCTTGCACATCTAAAACAACGTCGGAAAGTAACTCGTTCGGCTTTGAGTCACATAAAGTATGTGTGTTAATTTTGACGCCACTAGCTCTGCATGTTGTCATGCAATTTCTTTACCTCTCAGAAATGATTATGACACAAAAGTGAAATACGTGACGAGTGTGACGTTAGGAAAACATTAGGCAGCATGGAATGATTCTGTATGGGACCACCCAACCCAAACGAGTTCTGTGTGACGTGCTACCCGGCAGGTATTCACCGAGGTAGCCGGCTAGCTCAGTCGGTAGAGCGTCAGACTCCTAATCCCAGGGTCGTGGGTTCGAGCCACACGCTGGGCGGAACGGAATTTTGTTCCGCTGCAGATGTAAACTACCGTTTTTCTGATTAACGAGATGTAATGGAAATAGCAACTTTAAACTTTGCCTACGTCTCTGTCAGTCGCAAGGAAACTGTATTTGAAGGTGAAGGTGATTTTGTAGACATGTGTGAAAGACATGTTCTGAAATGCAAATGTTGTTGTTTGGAGAGCACATCGGTTACGTGTCAGATGTGTAGCTAAGCAGTAATGGGTCGCCATAGCTGCAAATATTAGCTGGTAACATGAAGTGTTGTCAGCTGAAGTCTGATTATGCAGACGACCGTAAGGGCGAAGTACCCAAGAGAACCGCTAGGACGCGCCTCTTTAGCTCAGTGGTAGAACACTGCTCTAATAAACCAGGCGTCGTAAGTTCCATCCTCACAGGAGAAAGCTGAATTTTGGAAATCAGTTGCGCGTTGTGGCCGTATAGCAAACAGTATCTGTGATGCCGAACAATTAGCGACAGGCGTTTTTTTAAGAATTACTCTCAGATGTGATTAAGGCGAATGGCGCAGATAAAGCATTTGCCAAAGCGGTACAGCATAAGGTGGGACGAGGCAGTCTGAATTACATTTTATAGATGTATTTCTCACATATCTCAGAGCCTGTCGTCGTCGTCGTCGTCGTCGTCGTCGTCGTCGTCGTCGTCGTCGTCGTCGTCGTCGCCGCCGCCGCTTCTGCAGAAGTAGCAAATGCGGCGAGGGACGCCCTGCCTTCGATTCCGAATGCACAAAGTGTGTGGTCTTGTTTCTCAGTCTACATTTGGTCGGTCTCGTAAGAGGTTGAATGTAACGAATGGGTGGGAAAGAGCAAGGGGCAGCGGCTGTGTAGAACGAAAACACAAATCCTCAGGGGTGTGAGCGTTTCGATATGAGTCGTATACATGTTATTGTTGGTCGTCAATGACTGTGTGGCCTAATGGATCAGGCGTCGGACTTCGGATCTGAATGTTACAGGTTCGAATGATGTCACGCTCGTGTTTTTCCATTTCTGAAAAAGAAACATACCGTTTTAATGTAGCAATTGAGCACTACGAAACCGTCTGAATGTTGCTGTTGACCATTTTTTGCTTGGAGTGGCTCCTGAGCTTGAAACACACACAACAAGACCGGTGTTAACTAGCGAAATGGTCGGCAGAGTGCCGACATCGCGAATTTTGACTGGCACTTGCACATCTAAAACAACGTCGGAAAGTAACTAGTTCTGCTTTTGAGTCACATAAAGTATGTGTGTTAATTTTGACGCCACTAGCTCTGCATGTTGTCATGCAATTTCTTTACCTCTCACAAATGATTATGACATAAAAGTGAAGTACGTGACGAGTGTGACGTTAGGAAAACATTAGGCAGCATGGAGAGATTCTGTATGGGACCATCCAACCAAAACGAGTACTGTGTGACGTGCTACACGGCAGGTATTTACCGAGGTAGCCGGCTATCTCAGTCGGTAGAGCGTCAGACTCTTAATCCCAGGTTCGTGGGTTCGAGCCACTTGCTGGGCGGAACGGAATTTTGTTCCGCTGCAGATGTAAATTACCGTTTTTCTGATTAACGAGATGTAATGGAAATAGCAACTTTAAACTTTGCCTACGTCTCTGTCAGTCGCAAGGAAACTGTTTTTGAAGGTGAAGGTGATTTTGTAGACATGTGTGAAAGACATGTTCTGAAATGCAAGTGTTGTTGTTTGGAGCGCACATCGGTTACGTGTCAGATGTGTAGCTAAGCAGTAATGGGTCGCCATAGCTGCAAATATTAGCCGGTAATATGAAGTGTTGTCAGCTGAAGTCTGATTATGCAGACGACCGTAAGGGCGAAGTACCCAAGAGAACCGCTAGGGCGCGCCTCTTTCGCTCAGTGGTAGAGCACTGCTCTAATAAACCAGGCGTCGTAAGATCCATCCCCACAGGAGAAAGCTGAATTTTGGAAATCAGTTGCGCGTTGTGGCCGTATAGCAAACGGTATCTGTGATGACGAACAATTAGCGACAGACGTTTTTTTAAGAATTACTCGCAGATGTGATTAAGGCGAATGGCGCAGATAAAGCATTTGCCAAAGCGGTACAGCACAAGGTGGGACGAGGCAGTCTGAATTACATTTTATAGATGTATTTCTCACATATCTCAGAGACTCTCGCGGTCGTCGTCGCCGCCGCCGCCGCACCTTCAGAAGTAGCAAATGGCCATCGTAACAAATACGGCGAGAGACGCCCTGCCTTCGATTCCGAATGCTCAAAGTGTGTGGTCTTGTTTCTCAGTCTACATTTGGTCGGTCTCGTAAGATGTTGAATGTAACGAATGGGTGGGAAAGAGCAAGGGGCAGCGGCTGTGTAGAACGAAAACACAAATCCTCAGGGGTGTGAGCGTTTCGAGATGAGTCATATACATGTTATAGTTGGTCGTCAGTGACCGTGTGTCCCAATGGATAAGGCGTCGGACTTCGGATCTGAAGATTACAGGTTCGAATGATGTCACGCTCGTGTTTTTCCAGTTCTGAAAAAGAAACATACCCTTTTAATGTAGCAATTGAGCAGTACGAAACTGTCTGAATGTTGCTTTTGACCATTTTTTGCTCGGAGTTGCTCCTGAGCTTGAAACACACACAACAAGACCGGTGTTAACTAGCGAAATGGTCGGCAGAGTGCCGACACCGCGAGTTTTGACTGGCACTTGCACATCTAAAACAACGTCGGAAAGTAACTCGTTCGGCTTTTGAGTCACATAAAGTATGTGTGTTAATTTTGACGCCACTAGCTCTGCATGTTGTCATGCAATTTCTTTACCTCTCAGAAATGATTATGACATTAAAGTGAAGTACGTGACGAGTGTGACGTTAGGAGAACATTAGGCAGCATGGAGAGATTCTGTATGGGACCACCCAACCCAAACGAGTACTGTGTGACATGCTACCTGGCAG
Source organism: Schistocerca gregaria (assembly GCF_023897955.1). Taxonomy (NCBI): domain Eukaryota; kingdom Metazoa; phylum Arthropoda; class Insecta; order Orthoptera; family Acrididae; genus Schistocerca; species Schistocerca gregaria. The sequence goes on from NC_064926.1 coordinate 343,967, forward strand.
GTACTCACCGCGGTAGCCGGCTAGCTCAGTCGGTAGAGCGTCAGACTCTTAATCTCAAGATCATGGGTTCGAGCCCCACGCTGTTCGGAACGGAATTTTGTTCCGCTGCAGATGGAAATTACTGTTTTTCTGATTAACAAGATGTAATGGAAATAGCAACTTTAAACTTTGCCTACGTCTCTGTCAGTCGCAAGGAAACTGTATTTGAAGGTGAAGGTGATTTTGTAGACATGTGGGAAAGACAAGTTCTGAAATGCAAGTGTTGTTGTTTGGAGAGCACATCGGTTACGTGTCAGATGTGTAGCTAAGCAGTAATTCGTCGCCATAGCTGCAAATATTAACCGGTAATATGAAGTGTTGTCAGCGGAAGTCTGATTATGCAGACGACCGTAAAGGCGAAGTACCCAAGAGTACCGCTAGGCCGCGCCTCTTTAGCTCAGCAGTAGAGCAGAGGTCTAATAAACCAGGGGTCGTAAGCTCCATCCTCACAGGAGAAAGATGAATTTTGGAAATCAGTTGCGCGTTGTGGCCGTATAGCAAACAGTATCTGTGATGACGAACAATTAGCGACAGGCGTTTTTTTTAAGAATTACTCTCAGATGTGATTAAGGCGAATGGCGCAGATAAAGCATTTACCAAAGCGGTGCAGCATAAGGTGGGATGAGGCAGTCTGAATTACATTTTGTAGATGTATTTCTCACATATCTCAGAGCCTCTCGCGGTCATCGTCGACGTCGCCGCCGCCGCTTCTGCAGAAGTAGCAAATGGCGATCGTAGCAAATGCGGCGAGGGACGCCCTGCCTTCGATTCCGAATGCACAAAGTGTGTTGTCTTGTTTCTCAGTCTATATTTGGTCGGTCTTGTAAGAGGTTGAATGTAACGAGTGGGTGGGAAAGAGCAAGCGGCAGCGGCTGTGTAGAACGAAAACACAAATCCTCAGGGTGTGAGCGTTTCGAGATGAGTCGTATACAAGTTATAGTTGGTCGTCAGTGACGGTGTGGCCTAATGGACAGTCTGCCTACGGCAGCGGTGGTGAGCGGACCTCCAGGGCCAGCGCGCTGCGGCAGGAAGTGTTTACGTCAGGCGGTGAGTCGCGTGCTTACAGCGTCTGCTTATTAGTATTCGATCCGTTCTGTAGGATCTGATATGGAATTATGAATCCGACTAACAGGAAAGATACCTTGAAGTTTACCTTTGATAGGAACTTTTCGAAACCAAATTCGTTTGAAGTTGAAGCATGGTTAGAGGAAACAGCTAAGATTACTTTTGATGACATTGTAGGGATAAATTTCTCTATCGTGACTAGTGTTGTTTATGTGAAATTAACGTCCTCTGAAATGTGTGATAGAATTGTGGAGTCCAGTGGAGGTGTACTGAAGTTTAAACATATAGATGGTACCGTCAGTGACGTCAGCATTACGCATGCTGGAATGGGCATCCGAACGGCACGTATTTTCGAACTCCCGTTTGAAATATCAGCCGCGCAAATAAATTCTGCATTAACACCTTACGGGAGGGTCATTAACAATTTTGCGGAGCGTTGGTCCAAAGCCCACAAATTTCCGGTGCTTAACGGCGTCAGGCAGGTTAAGATCGATCTACAGAAGCACATACCTTCATATATTTACGTAGATGGACATCGCGGAATTGTCATATATGATGGGCAGCCAAAAACGTGTGCCGGCTGTGGTGCGCCCGGCCACGTGCGCTCTGAATGTATACAAAGACGCGTGACGCAGATACCTGTCGGTGAAGCCGCTAGCCCCCCTGTGACGACGGCACTGCCACTGACATACGCTGCCGCGGCTTGTGGTCTTCCACCCGCGACCCCGCCTGTAGATGCCCCTCTTTTGAATGATGTTTTGGCCGATAACGTCAAAGAACCGAGTGCTGACGCGGCACCGCCGCTACCACACTCAGCGATGGAGGTAACGACGGATGACTCCCCAGTGGTTGATGTCACTGGTACTGAGGATGAAGCAGACGCTGTGTTCCCGGCGGATCAACCCCAGAGTCAATGTAACGAGACGTCGGACTTCGGATCTGAAGATTACAGGTTCGAATGCTGTCACGCTAGTGTTTTTCCAGTTCTGAAAAAGAAACATACCGTTTTAATGTATCAATTGAGCAGTACGAAACCGTCTGAATGTTGCTGTTGACCATTTTTTGCTTGGAGATGCTCTTGAGCTTGAAACACACACAACAAGACCGGTGTTAACTAGCGAAATGGTCGGCAGAGTGCCGACACCGCGAGTTTTGACTGGCACTTGCACATCTAAAACAACGTCGGAAAGTAACTCGTTCGGCTTTTGAGTCACATAAAGTATGTGTGTTAATTTTGACGCCACTAGCTCTGCATGTTGTCATGCAATTTCTTTACCTCTCAGAAATGATTATGACATAAAAGGAAGTTCGTGACGAGTGTGACGTTAGGAAAACATTAGGCAGCATGGAGAGATGCTGTATGGGAAAACCCAACCCAAACGAGTACTGTGTGACGTGCTACCCGGCAGGTATTCACCGAGGTAGCCGGCTAGCTCAGTCGGTAGAGCGTCAGTCTATTAATCCCAGGGTCGTGGGTTCGAGCCACACGCTGTGCGGAACTCAATTTTGTTCCGCTGCGGATGTAAATAACCGTTTTTCAGATTAACGAGATGTAATGGAAATAGCAACTTTAAACTTTGCCTACGTCTCTGTCAGTCGCAAGGAAACTGTATTTGAAGGTGAAGGTATTTTGTAGACATGTGTGAAAGACATGTTCTGAAATGCAAGTGTTGTTGTTTGGAGAGCACATCGGTTACGTGTCAGATGTGTAGCCAAGCAGTAATGGGTCGCCATAGCTGCAAATATTAGCCGGCAATATGAAGTGTTGTCAGCTGAAGTCTGATGATGCAGACGCCCATAAGGACGAAGTACCCAAGAGTACCGCTAGGCCGCGCTTCTTTAGCTCAGCGGTAGAGCAGTGGCCAAATAAACCAGGGGTCGTAAGTTCCATCCTAATAGGAGAAAGATGAATTTTGGAAATCAGTTGCGCGTCGTGGCCGTATAGCAAACAGTATCTATGATGACGAACACTTAGCGACAGGCGTTTTTTAAAGAATGACTCTCAGATGTGATTAAGGCGAATGGCGCAGATAAAGCATTTACCAAAGCGGTACAGCATAAGGTGGGACGAGGCAGTCTGAATTACATTTTATAGATGTATTTCTCACATATCTCAGAGCCTGTCGTCGTCGCCGCCGCTTCTGCAGAAGTAGCAAATGGCGATCGTAGCAAATGCGGCGAGGGACGCCCTGCCTTCGATTCCGAATGCACAAAGTGTGTGGTCTTGTTTCTCAGTCTATATTTGGTCGGACTCGTAAGAGGTTGAATGTAACGAATGCGTGGGAAAGAGCTAGCGGCAGCGGCTGTGTAGAACGAAAACACAAATCCTCAGGGGTGTGAGCGTTTCGAGATGAGTCGTATACATCAATAATAATAATTATACAATGTTAACCCACTTCCTTAATAGCATTAGTGGGTCATAATATTAATACATTTATTATTATTACAATACAGCATACTACAAAATATGATGTGCTACAGGTTACTACAACAATGGGCACTGCACCAACTATCCCTACTACTTAAGAAACTATTACTGTCACTAATTGCTAATTTCTACACCTGCAGCGTCACATAGGTGCCAGTAGAATATATAAACCTACTTTGCAAGCCTTGCTCTTCGAGCTAACCCCAAAGAGCTTGCCCCTGGCACTGGGCTGGCCAAGATGTTAACTCGCTGCAGTTCCCTAACCTAACATAATATCCTATTCTAAGTCCTACGAAACTAACTTATCCTAAGTCAAATCCGGTGCATCTCTAAGTCGGTGAGATTGACCCCTCCTCCCCCTAATCCTGCGCGCGGCGGATCCCAACTGAGATGTGAAGTCGGCCAGTCCGCGCGCTGGCGGTATGGGAAAAGGGATCTAGACAATATCGGTGTTCATTTTCGCATTCTTAGTTTATCTCCCTCAGATATTCATTTAGCACTTTCCGTGATACCTCGTTGGCCAGAGTATTAATCATCTGAAAAGTGTCTTCACGTCTGAGGAGTTGATACGTGTCATGGTTCGGAAGTCCGTCTCGAAGTGTGGTCGCTACATCATTGAAGAGAGGGCACTCGTAAATCACATGATCCGGAGTGCCTTCCGGCGCGCCACAGTCACACGTGGGCGTAGCCCTCTTCCCAAACCGACATAAGTATGTCGGGTAGGGTCCATGACCAGTGAGAAAATGGATCAGTCCCCGTGTTGGCTGAAAGTGCTTCATTTCTAAACGCTCCCTCACGTTCGGCAAGAACTGAAAGGTTCTGCGACCGGTTTCTTCTGTCTCCCAGGACCCCTGCCAAAGTTCTTCCCCCCTTCTTCTAATCCACCTTTTGTCCTCTACCCTCACACCCATGATTTCTTCTATTTTCCCCTGGTTCCCTTTTTTCGTCCAATACCAGGCTGCTTGCTCCCTAATCTTGATGTCAAGTGGGCAGAGCCCCATTATGACTAATAGGGCCCCTCCTGGAGATGTTCTATAAGCGCCCACAGATCTTAGAACCATGCTTCTCTGAACTCTTCTCACTGCCATGGCGGGCACAACGCTCGTGAGTCTGTGCGCCCAGACCCCGGAGCCGTAACCCACTACTGAAGTTAAGATACTATTGTTGTAAAGTTTAATGAGATGTGGAGGTAGGTGAAATCTTTTGTGTCCTATGGAAATGAGGTTGTTTAATATTTGCAGAGCTTTTTGGGTTACAGTTTCAATGTGTTTTCCGAAGTTCCATTTCTCATCAATGATGACTCCTAGGTAACGTGTGTCTCGTCTTCGCAGTACCGGTGTGCCGTCAATTCTGACCGTGGGGTTCCTGATTAGTTGTCCTTTAAGTAGTAAGTATGCCGATTTGCTTGGTGATACGGTCATTTTCGTGGTGTGGCACCACTGTAGGAGTCTGTCTATTGCTCTCTCTATTTTAGGTTCTATGTCCTCTCGGCTACGGCCACCGACCATCAGGAGGAGGTCATCAGCGTAGGCTATCACCTCTAGCACATCCTCACTTCGTTGCAGGCTGTCTAGTAATGGCTCCATGTGGATGTCCCAAAAGGGCGGCCCTAGGACCGATCCTTGGGGACATCCTTTCGTGACAGCTTTCCCTACCCTTTCGCTAGGGGATGATAGCCAGACCTCCCGATCCTCACAGTAGCTCCTCAGGCAGCCATATAGCGGCCCTGGACACTCTTTCTCCCGCAAGCAGGAGAAGAGCGAGGGCCACCACAGGCGGTCGAAGGCGCCACTGATGTCCACCATGATGCCCACCACGTATTTGTGTGGGGTCGAGCCACAGACCTCGGCCGCCAGGGCGATTGCATCAGATGCCGACCGCCCCGGCCTGAAACCGAATTGCCTGCTGCTCATCCCGCACAATACTCTGTGTGCTGCCAATCTGTCAGCCAACAGTTTTTCCAAGATTTTTCCAAACAAATCTAACAGGCAGATCGGCCTGTACGACTTTACTTCTGCAGGATCCTTGTCCGGTCCCTTCTTAATAATGACGACGTTCCCAGTTTTCCACCTTCTTGGGAACTGTTGTTGCCTCAGGCAATCATTATAGAGGTGGGTAAGCGGCGCAACCAGCTGGGGTGCCAGGAATTGCACCACCTCCGCCACAATGCCGTCTGGCCCAGGAGCTTTGCCTCTTTTAAGTTGCTTTATGTTGGTCGCCACCTCCTCTTCTGAGAAGGGGTAGACCGCCGTGTCATTATTATATATTTCACGGTCTTGTTCTCGCAATTGCCGCTGTCCCTCTGTCTCCCCATCCGCATTGTCATCAGGCAGCAGGGACCGGAGGAGGACCCCAGCAGTCTCCTGCCAGGACTCCGTCATCCTGTCCCCGTGCCTGACTGTAGATAGCTCCATAGGAGAGCGGATTTTCTCCCTGACTAATTTATAGGGGAGTCCCCATGGATCCAGTGCTAGCTGGCTGAGCACATAGTGTTCCCAGCTTCGCCTTCTGACTTCGCGTAGTTCACTCTGGAACCTCTGTTTTGCCTCCCTGTACTGCAATTGCCACCTTTGTCTCTCCTGCCAGACGACACTGCGCTGGTAGTGCCTCCTTAGCCTCCTGACAGATTGGCGTAGATCTTCCAGTTCAGGCGACCACGGTGACGGAGAAGCCGCCATGGCCTTCCTCCTGATCGGTACAGCAGCCCTCACCGCCCTGGTTACTGCAGTTACTAGTTCATCTGCTCTGTTGTCTACGTTTATGTCTTGTTGTATGTCATCTTCCGGTAATGGAGGAATGTCGCAATCCCTCGCCAGCCGTTCCCAGTCAGCTTTCCTGTAGTTAAATTGTATTTCCCACCCCATGGCCTAGCGGCACTCTCTCTCCCCTACTGTGAAAGTTATTAAGTTATGGTCGCTAGTGGTGGCGTTTCCTATTACTTTCCAATTTTGTATGATGTTTGTTACATTTGGTGTCACGAGAGTGACATAAATATTTGTACCCTGCCCTCCTCCTGCCTTTTCTCCATTTGCGTCTCTTGTGCCACTGAACCATAGGGGGGACTTGGCATTAATATCAGCTGTTATTACAATTTTCCTTCCTCGCAACGCCGTGGTCACCCTCATCAGGTGGTCTAGGTGTATTTCGATGTCATCTCCATACTGGAAGTACATATTAATGATGGTGATGATTCCTGCTGGAGATTGGAGCTCCACGACGTTGCAATGGGGAGTTGTAAACTGAGAGAGTGGTAACTCTCATGAGTTTGTTTGTAATTATAATTGCCGCCCTTGGGTCTTCTCCTCTGCTGATTACTTGCCATGTGGCGGCAGCAAATGCGACTTTCCCAGCTTGGGAGTACGGCTCCTGCAGACAGAGCACATCCAATCTCCTCTCCTCCACCTCCCTTCGGAGTTCCTGCATCACAAGTCGACTATTGTGAGTGTTTAGTTGTCCTATGTTTATTTTGGTCATTATGGAAAGTAGGTGTGTACTCGGTCATGTGGCCAGGTCTTAGTCCAGTCGAACGCAATTCGTCCGTTTGCCAATACTGCCTGTTCATAGATGTCGTTTAGGTCGAATTTCTCGCCCCTTCTTTCAAACACCTTTCTTAACAAGTCTCGCAGGGCTCGAAAGTCAGTGGGGAGATTCACTGATTTTAGTTGAATTCTGTCCACAGCCTCCATCACCGAGAAGGTTATCTTTCGTCCCTCTTCGTGTCCTACACGAACCACATGTCTCAGGGCAGTGGTCAGGGTAGCCGGCTGCTCAAGTCTTGCTAATTGCATGGTGTACTCCAAGTTGGGGTACACTCTTACAGGGTCCACAGGTGGTAGTCTAACCACTGGAGTACCCTGTGTGGGAGAACTTGTACTAGAGCTACTGGTTACCAAGTTTTCCTGTATTGGTTGAATGACTTTTTTCTGCTCCTCTCTGGAAACTGCCACAGCCACAGGATGCCCTTGCCGTTTCTGGTGTTCTGTCGGCTCTGCTCCCCGGCTTTCGGAGGAGGGAGCTGCAGCTATGGGGGGGTCTGTCTGTATTGCCGTATTTATCATATAGATCTCAGTCTGTGTGGCTCTGTTTTCAGTTTTCTCGGTGCTCGTAAGCGACCTTAAGAACAACTTAAATTTGTTAGCCCTCATAGCATCCCTCCTCCTTTTGCTCGGGGACTTATGTTTCGGCATCCTGTTCAGTATGCCGGGCTCACCCATAATCAATCCTGGAAATCAGTCTTTGTTCAAGCATCCTGTATGTTGGGCAGTTTCGACCTGTGGCTCCGCATGATTTCTTGCCTCGGTTCCTGCATGGTATGCAGATTGCCGCTGCCTTGCAGTCTTTACGGTTGTGACCGTTCTCTCCACATTTTGTGCAGGCCGACTCCCTGGTGCACAGCCTGAGAATGTGGTCCAAGTCGCCACAGTTGTGGCAACGAGGTACCACGACATAGTCCCTAGTGTTGATGGCATGAAAGCCGACATATATTTTGCCCATAGTCGTAATGCTTTTCCACATCTGCGCTGTAACCTCAGCGACGTGATGTACCACATCTCGACCCCGTGGACCTGTCTTGAATCTGAGTTTAAAACAGTCTTTGAACTCTTCTTCACTCAGATGCTCAAAGTTTTGTTTTCTGATTGTGTCGCATAACTCTTCATTGGTCATTACTGTTGGAACATCGTACAGAATCACGAGAGGGTTTCTTTTCCTTGGAGGCTCACACTTGATCACTGAATTTAGTTTCTGGTTCATCAATATTTTTTCTTTATCCTCTTCGGATGCGACTTCCACTATTACTGAATTCTTGCTTGGTTTAATTCTTTTGATCTTTATTTTCTCTTTTACAGGGTCCACAGTAGTCGTGAATAGCTCCTGGATTATTTTAACGCTTGTGTCTTGGCCCGGCAGGGTCCTCAAGAAGACTGCCGTATCTGGCCTCTTTGTCACCTTATCTATGGTATCTCTGGTCGTGTTGGGCTTCGTGGGAGCTTGCGCTGCCACGGCAGCCCAGGTTTTAACTGGCTGTTTCCTCAATCGATTGTTCTCTTTTTCTAGTTCTTCCACCCTTCCTTCCAATTTTGCGTGGGCAATGGCCCATGCAGCCAATTCATTTTTGATTGTTGAAAGTCCTGCTTGACATATTTTTCCGTTTTTAATGTTTTGCTCCATGAGCAACGTGATTCTTGCTAGTCTCTGCGTCACTGTTTCATTTTCGGCCTGTCCCGACTCGTCCTGAGGAGAGGGATCAGGCGGCGCAAAAGAAGCCCGTTGAGGCGCACTCGAGTCACTCGTATTGGTTGTCGCCATGATTATACGAGTGATAAAAGAGATGGGAGCCCGTCTCTTGCCCCGGACCGGCTCCTCTGGCATGGGGGGGGACTTCTTGCAGCTCGCCCACCGACCTCGCCCCAAGGTCAAGGGCACTCCCGAGCTGCCGGGTTCAGCGCGCCGTCGCCAGCGCACTGGTCCCCATCGATGGCTCCGTCATCGGCGATTTCACGCGACGCTCTCCGGCAACTGCACCCCGCACTCCGGAGAGGTGGATGCACCTCTCGCCCTTCGCCGCCTACTAGCCCGAGTTTCCACCTTACGGCCAAGGACCCACTCCTACTCAGGTGCCGGGCCGGTCCCCCAGACGTTCGGCGGTCTGGACCCAGTTAACCTGGCCCAGGCGATGTCACCACCTCCTGGGTTTGGCAGAACACGCCCCGGTTACCCAGGGGCGCGGCGAAGCACCCTTGCCGACTCGCTCCGCGATCCCACGCCGACAAACGAAGTCGCCGGCATGCAGAGCTCCTGCTGGTCTGGGCCCTGCGAACAGAAAGGGACAGATGTTCGTCCCTCGACACAGCTCCCCCTGTGCCACGCACCCTTCGCTTTCGCATCGGGTTGGGTCGCAGCTCTTCCTTTTGTCGCAAGGCACACCCGGGCAAGAACGAGAAATGCCGAGCTTAACGTCTGGCACCACTTGAAGGCGGAAAGAGCCACTTGAGGAGGTGAGGCTATACATGACGCATCACTTCCCCTGTGGGCACGTCCGACTGGAAGCGATACGCCCCAGTGCGAACCTCTGTGCCTTACGGCGCGCTGGCGCGGACTGGCCAACGCCAAAACGCACCGCGAGACGACAGGTCCCACGCCAGTCGTATACATGTGATGGTTGGTCGTCAGTGACCGTGTGGCCTAATGGATAAGGCGTCGGACTTCGTATGTGAAGATTACAGGTTCGAATGATGTCACGTTCGTGTTTTTCCAGTTCTGAAAAAGAAACATACCTTTTTAATGTAGCAATTGAGCAGTACGAAACCGTCTGACTGTTGCTGTTGACCATTTTTTGCTTGGAGATGCTCTTGAGCTTTAAACACACACAACAAGACCGGTGTTAACTAGCGAAATGGCTAGCAGAGTGCCGACACCACGAGTTTTGACTGGCACTTGCACATCTAAAACAACTTCGGAAAGTAACTCGTTCTGCTTTTGAGTCACATAAAGTATGTGTGTTAATTTTGACGCCACTAGCTCTGCATGTTGTCATGCAATTTCTTTACCTCTCACAAATGATTATGACATAAAAGTGAAGTACGTGACGAGTGTGACGTTAGGAAAACATTAGGCAGCATGGAGAGATTCTGTATGGGACCACCCAACCCAAACGAGTAAGGTGTGACTTACTACCAGGCAGGTATTAAGCGAGGCAGCCGGCTAGCTGAGTCGGTAGAGCGTGAGACTCTTAATCCCAGGATTGTAGGTTCCAGCCCAACGCTGGGCGGAACGGAATATTGTTCCGCTGCAGATGTAAATTACCGTTTTTCTGATTACCGTGGTATAATGTAAATAGCAACTTTAAACTTTGCCTACGTCTCTGTCAGTCGCAAGCAAAATGTATTTGAAGGTGAAGGTGATTTTGTAGACATGTGTGAAAGACATGTTCTGAAATGCAAGTGTTGTTGTTTGGAGAGCACATCGGTTACGTGTCAGATGTGTAGCCAAGCAGTAATGGGTCGCCATAGCTGCAAATATTAGAAGCTAATATGAAGTGTTGTCAGCTGAAGTCTGATGATGCAGGCGACCGTAAGGCCGAAGTACGCAAGAGTACCGCTAGGCCGCGCCTCCTTAGCTCAGTGGTAGAGCACTGGTGTAGGGAACCAGGGGTCGTAAGTTCCATCCTCAGAGGAGGAAGACGGATTTTGGAAATCGGTTTCGCGTCGTGGCCATATAGAAAACAGTATCTGTGATGACGAACAATTAGCGACAGGCGTTTTATGAAAAATTACTCTCAAATGGGATTAAGGCGAATGGCGCAGATAAAGCATTTGCCAAAGTGATACAGCATAATGTGGGACGAGGCCGTCTGAATTACATTTTATAGATGTATTTCTCACATATCTCAGAGCCTCTCGCAGTCGTCGTCGGAGTCGTCTTCGTCGTCGCCGTCGCCGCCGCCGCCTCTGCAGATGTAGCAAATGGCCATCGTAGCAAATGCGGCGAGGGACGCCCTGCCTTCGATTCCGAATGCACGAAGCGTGTGGTCTTGTTTCCCAGTCTATATTTTGTCGGTCTCGTAAGAGGTTGAATGTAACGAATGGGTGGGAAAGAGCAAGGGGCAGCGACTGTGTAGAACGAAAACACAAATCCTCAAGGGGTGTGAGCGTTTCGAGATGAGTCGTATACATGTTATAGTTGGTCGTCAGTGAACGTGTGGCCTAATGGAAAAGGCGTCGGACTTCGGATCTGAAGATTACAGGTTCGAATGCTGTCACGCTCGTGTTTTTCCAGTTCTGAAAAAGAAACATACCCTTTTAATGTAGCAATTGAGCAGTACGATACCGTCTGAGTGTTGCTGTTGACCATTTTTGCTTGGAGATGCTCTTGAGCTTGAAACACACACAGCAAGACCGGTGTTAACTAGCGAAAAGGTCGGCAGAGTGCCGACACCGCGAGTTTTGACTGGCACTTGCACATCTAAAACAACGTCGAAAAGTAACTCGTTCGGCTTTTGAGTCACATCAAGTATGTGTGTTAATTTTGACGCCACTAGCTCTGCATGTTGTCATGCAATTTCTTTACCTCTCAGAAATGATTATGACATAAAAGTGAAGTACGTGACGAGTGTGACGTCAGGAAAACATTAGGCAGCAAGGAGAGATTCTGTATGGAATCACCCAACCCAAACGAGTACTGTGTGACGTGCTACCCGGCAGGTATTCACCGAGGTAGCCGGCTAGCTCAGTCGGTAGAGCGTCAGACTCTTAATCCCAGGGTCGTGGGTTCGAGCCTCACGCTGGGCGGAAAGGAATTTTGTTCCGCTGCAGATGTAAATTACCGTTTTTCTGATTAACGAGATGTAATGGAAATAGCAACTTTAAACTTTGCCTACGTCTCTGTCAGTCGCAAGGAAACTGTATTTGAAGGTGAAGGTGAATTTGTAGACATGTGTGGAAGACATGTTCTGAAATGCGAGTGTTGTTGTTAGGAGAGCACATCGGTTACGTGTCAGATGTGTAGCCAAGCAGTAATGGGTCGCCATAGCTGCAAATATTAGCCGGTAATATGAAGTGTTGTCAGCTGAAGTCTGATGATGCAGAGGACCGTAAGGCCGAAGTACGCAAGAGTAGCACTAGGCCGCTCCTCTTTAGCTCAGTGGTAGAGCACTGCTCTAATAAACCACGGGTCGTAAGTTCCATCCTCACAGGAGAAAGATGAATTTTGGAAATCAGTTGCGCGTCGTGGCCGTATAGCAAACAGTATCTGTGATGACGAACAATTAGCGACAGGCGTTTTTTTAAGAATTACTCTCAGATGTGATTAAGGCGAATGGCACAGATAAAGCATTTGCCAAAGCGGTACAGCATAAGGTGGGACGAGGCAGTCTGAATTACATTTTATAGATGTATTTCTCACATATCTCAGAGCCTGTCGTCGTCGTCGTCGTCGTCGTCGTCGTCGTCGTCGTCGTCGCCGCCGCCGCCGCTTCTGCAGAAGTAGCAAATGCGGCGAGGGACGCCCTGCCTTCGATTCCGAATGCACAAAGTGTGTGGTCTTGTTTCTCAGTCTACATTTGGTCGGTCTCGTAAGAGGTTGAATGTAACGAATGGGTGGGAAAGAGCAAGGGGCAGCGGCTGTGTAGAACGAAAACACAAATCCTCAGGGGTGTGAGAGTTTCGATATGAGTCTTATACATGTAATAGTTGGTCGTCAGTAACCGTGTGGCCTAATGGGTAAGGCGTCGGACTTCGGATCTGAAGATTACAGGTTCGAATGATTTCACGCTCGTGTTTTTCCAGTTCTGAAAAAGAAACATACCTTTTTAATGTAGCAATTGAGCAGTACGAAACCGTCTGAATGTTGCTGTTGACCAATTTTTTGTTTGGAGTTGCTCCTGATCTTGAAACACACACAACAAGACCGGTGTTAACTAGCGAAATGGTCGGCACAGTGCCGACACGGCGAGTTTTGACTGGCACTTGCACATCTAAAACAACGTCGGAAAGTAACTCGTTCGGCTTTTGAGTCACATAAAGTATGTGTGTTAATTTTGACGCCACTAGCTCTGCATGTTGTCCTGCAATTTCTTTACCTCTCAGAAATGATTATGACATAAAAGTGAAGTACGTGACGAGTGTGACGTTAGGAAAACCTTAGGCAGCATGGAGAGATTCTGTATGGGACCACTCAACCCAAACGATTACTGTGTGACGTGCTACCCGGCAGGTATTCACCGAGGTAGCCGGCTAGCTCAGTCGGCAGAGCGTCAGACTCTTAATTCCAGGGTCGTGGGTTCAAGCCACACTCTGGGCGGAACGGAATTTGTTCCGCTGCAGATGTAAATTACCGTTTTTCTGATTAACGAGATGTAATGGAAATAGCAACTTTAAACTTTGCCTACGTCTCTGTCAGTCGCAAGGAAACTGTATTTGAAGGTGAAGGTGATTTTGTAGACATGTGTGAAAGACATGTTCTGAAATGCAAGTGTTGTTGTTTGGAGAGCACATCGGTTACGTGTCAGATGTGTAGCTAAGCAGTAATGGGTCGCCATAGCTGCAAATATTAGCCGGTAATATGAAGTTTTGTCAGCTGAAGTCTGATTATGGAGACGACCGTAAGGGCGAAGTACCCAAGAGAACCGCTAGGACGCGCCTCTTTAGCTCAGTGGTAGAGCACTGCTCTAATAAACCAGGCGTCGTAAGTTCCATCCCCAGAAGAGGAAGACGAATTTTGGAAATCAGTTTCTCGTCGTGGCCGTATAGCAAACAGTGTCTGTGATGACGAACAATTAGCGATAGGCGTTTTATTAAGAATTACTCTCAGATGTGATTAAGGCGAATGGCGCAGATAAAGCCTTTGCCAAAGTGGTACAGCATAAGGTGGGACGAGGCAGTCTGAATTACGTTTTATAGATGTATTTCTCACATATCTCAGAGCCTCTCTCAGTCGTCGTCGTCGTCGCCGCTTCTGCAGAAGTAGCAAATGGCCATCGTAGCAAATGCGGCGAGGGACGCCCTGCCTTCGATTCCGAATGCACAAAGTGTGTGGTCTTGTTTCTCAGTCTACATTTGGTCGGTCTCGTAAGATGTTGAATGTAACGAATGGGTGGGAAAGAGCAAGGGGCAGCGGCTGTGTAGAACGAAAACACAAATCCTCAGGGGTGTGAGCGTTTCGAGATGAGTCATATACATGTTATAGTTGGTCGTCAGTGACCGTGTGTCCCAATGGATAAGGCGTCGGACTTCGGATCTGAAGATTACAGGTTCGAATGATGTCACGCTCGTGTTTTTCCAGTTCTGAAAAAGAAACATACCCTTTTAATGTAGCAATTGAGCACTACGAAACTGTCTGAATGTTGCTTTTGACCATTTTTTGCTCGGAGTTGCTCCTGAGCTTGAAACACACACAACAAGACCGGTGTTAACTAGCGAAATGGTCGGCAGAGTGCCGACACCGCGAGTTTTGACTGGCACTTGCACATCTAAAACAACGTCGGAAAGTAACTCGTTCGGCTTTTGAGTCACATAAAGTATGTGTGTTAATTTTGACGCCACTAGCTCTGCATGTTGTCATGCAATTTCTTTACCTCTCAGAAATGATTATGACATTAAAGTGAAGTACGTGACGAGTGTGACGTTAGGAGAACATTAGGCAGCATGGAGAGATTCTGTATGGGACCACCCAACCCAAACGAGTACTGTGTGACGTGCTACCCGGCAGGTACTCACCGCGGTAGCCGGCTAGCTCAGTCGGTAGAGCGTCAGACTCTTAATCTCAAGATCATGGGTTCGAGCCCCACGCTGTTCGGAACGGAATTTTGTTCCGCTGCAGATGGAAATTACTGTTTTTCTGATTAACAAGATGTAATGGAAATAGCAACTTTAAACTTTGCCTACGTCTCTGTCAGTCGCAAGGAAACTGTATTTGAAGGTGAAGGTGATTTTGTAGACATGTGGGAAAGACAAGTTCTGAAATGCAAGTGTTGTTGTTTGGAGAGCACATCGGTTACGTGTCAGATGTGTAGCTAAGCAGTAATGGGTCGCCATAGCTGCAAATATTAGCCGGTAATATGAAGTGTTGTCAGCGGAAGTCTGATTATGCAGACGACCGTAAAGGCGAAGTACCCAAGAGTACCGCTAGGCCGCGCCTCTTTAGCTCAGCAGTAGAGCAGTGGTCTAATAAACCAGGGGTCGTAAGCTCCATCCTCACAGGAGAAAGATGAATTTTGGAAATCAGTTGCGCGTTGTGGCCGTATAGCAAACAGTATCTGTGATGACGAACAATTAGCGACAGGCGTTTTTTTAAGAATTACTCTCAGATGTGATTAAGGCGAATGGCGCAGATAAAGCATTTACCAAAGCGGTGCAGCATAAGGTGGGATGAGGCAGTCTGAATTACATTTTGTAGATGTATTTCTCACATATCTCAGAGCCTCTCGCGGTCATCGTCGACGTCGCCGCCGCCGCTTCTGCAGAAGTAGCAAATGGCGATCGTAGCAAATGCGGCGAGGGACGCCCTGCCTTCGATTCCGAATGCACAAAGTGTGTTGTCTTGTTTCTCAGTCTATATTTGGTCGGTCTTGTAAGAGGTTGAATGTAACGAGTGGGTGGGAAAGAGCAAGCGGCAGCGGCTGTGTAGAACGAAAACACAAATCCTCAGGGTGTGAGCGTTTCGAGATGAGTCGTATACAAGTTATAGTTGGTCGTCAGTGACGGTGTGGCCTAATGGACAGTCTGCCTACGGCAGCGGTGGTGAGCGGACCTCCAGGGCCAGCGCGCTGTGGCAGGAAGTGTTTACGTCAGGCGGTGAGTCGCGTGCTTACAGCGTCTGCTTATTAGTATTCGTTCCGTTCTGTAGGATCTGATATGGAATTATGAATCCGACTAACAGGAAAGATACCTTGAAGTTTACCTTTGATAGGAACTTTTCGAAACCAAATTCGTTTGAAGTTGAAGCATGGTTAGAGGAAACAGCTAAGATTACTTTTGATGACATTGTAGGGATAAATTTCTCTATCGTGACTAGTGTTGTTTATGTGAAATTAACGTCCTCTGAAATGTGTGATAGAATTGTGGAGTCCAGTGGAGGTGTACTGAAGTTTAAACATATAGATGGTACCGTCAGTGACGTCAGCATTACGCATGCTGGAATGGGCATCCGAACGGCACGTATTTTCGAACTCCCGTTTGAAATATCAGCCGCGCAAATAAATTCTGCATTAACACCTTACGGGAGGGTCATTAACAATTTTGCGGAGCGTTGGTCCAAAGCCCACAAATTTCCGGTGCTTAACGGCGTCAGGCAGGTTAAGATCGATCTACAGAAGCACATACCTTCATATATTTACGTAGATGGACATCGCGGAATTGTCATATATGATGGGCAGCCAAAAACGTGTGCCGGCTGTGGTGCGCCCGGCCACGTGCGCTCTGAATGTATACAAAGACGCGTGACGCAGATACCTGTCGGTGAAGCCGCTAGCCCCCCTGTGACGACGGCACTGCCACTGACATACGCTGCCGCGGCTTGTGGTCTTCCACCCGCGACCCCGCCTGTAGATGCCCCTCTTTTGAATGATGTTTTGGCCGATAACGTCAAAGAACCGAGTGCTGACGCGGCACCGCCGCTACCACACTCAGCGATGGAGGTAACGACGGATGACTCCCCAGTGGTTGATGTCACTGGTACTGAGGATGAAGCAGACGCTGTGTTCCCGGCGGATCAACCCCAGAGTCAATGTAACGAGACGTCGGACTTCGGATCTGAAGATTACAGGTTCGAATTCTGTCACGCTAGTGTTTTTCCAGTTCTGAAAAAGAAACATACCGTTTTAATGTATCAATTGAGCAGTACGAAACCGTCTGAATGTTGCTGTTGACCATTTTTTGCTTGGAGATGCTCTTGAGCTTGAAACACACACAACAAGACCGGTGTTAACTAGCGAAATGGTCGGCAGAGTGCCGACACCGCGAGTTTTGACTGGCACTTGCACATCTAAAACAACGTCGGAAAGTAACTCGTTCGGCTTTTGAGTCACATAAAGTATGTGTGTTAATTTTGACGCCACTAGCTCTGCATGTTGTCATGCAATTTCTTTACCTCTCAGAAATGATTATGACATAAAAGGAAGTTCGTGACGAGTGTGACGTTAGGAAAACATTAGGCAGCATGGAGAGATGCTGTATGGGAAAACCCAACCCAAACGAGTACTGTGTGACGTGCTACCCGGCAGGTATTCACCGAGGTAGCCGGCTAGCTCAGTCGGTAGAGCGTCAGTCTATTAATCCCAGGGTCGTGGGTTCGAGCCACACGCTGTGCGGAACTCAATTTTGTTCCGCTGCGGATGTAAATAACCGTTTTTCAGATTAACGAGATGTAATGGAAATAGCAACTTTAAACTTTGCCTACGTCTCTGTCAGTCGCAAGGAAACTGTATTTGAAGGTGAAGGTATTTTGTAGACATGTGTGAAAGACATGTTCTGAAATGCAAGTGTTGTTGTTTGGAGAGCACATCGGTTACGTGTCAGATGTGTAGCCAAGCAGTAATGGGTCGCCATAGCTGCAAATATTAGCCGGCAATATGAAGTGTTGTCAGCTGAAGTCTGATGATGCAGACGCCCATAAGGACGAAGTACCCAAGAGTACCGCTAGGCCGCGCTTCTTTAGCTCAGCGGTAGAGCAGTGGCCAAATAAACCAGGGGTCGTAAGTTCCATCCTAATAGGAGAAAGATGAATTTTGGAAATCAGTTGCGCGTCGTGGCCGTATAGCAAACAGTATCTATGATGACGAACACTTAGCGACAGGCGTTTTTTAAAGAATGACTCTCAGATGTGATTAAGGCGAATGGCGCAGATAAAGCATTTACCAAAGCGGTACAGCATAAGGTGGGACGAGGCAGTCTGAATTACATTTTATAGATGTATTTCTCACATATCTCAGAGCCTGTCGTCGTCGCCGCCGCTTCTGCAGAAGTAGCAAATGGCGATCGTAGCAAATGCGGCGAGGGACGCCCTGCCTTCGATTCCGAATGCACAAAGTGTGTGGTCTTGTTTCTCAGTCTATATTTGGTCGGACTCGTAAGAGGTTGAATGTAACGAATGCGTGGGAAAGAGCTAGCGGCAGCGGCTGTGTAGAACGAAAACACAAATCCTCAGGGGTGTGAGCGTTTCGAGATGAGTCGTATACATCAATAATAATAATTATACAATGTTAACCCACTTCCTTAATAGCATTAGTGGGTCATAATATTAATACATTTATTATTATTACAATACAGCATACTACAAAATATTATGTGCTACAGGTTACTACAACAATGGGCACTGCACCAACTATCCCTACTACTTATGAAACTATTACTGTCACTAATTGCTAATTTCTACACCTGCAGCGTCACATAGGTGCCAGTAGAATATATAAACCTACTTTGCAAGCCTTGCTCTTCGAGCTAACCCCAAAGAGCTTGCCCCTGGCACTGGGCTGGCCAAGATGTTAACTCGCTGCAGTTCCCTAACCTAACATAATATCCTATTCTAAGTCCTACGAAACTAACTTATCCTAAGTCAAATCCGGTGCATCTCTAAGTCGGTGAGATTGACCCCTCCTCCCCCTAATCCTGCGCGCGGCGGATCCCAACTGAGATGTGAAGTCGGCCAGTCCGCGCGCTGGCGGTATGGGAAAAGGGATCTAGACAATATCGGTGTTCATTTTCGCATTCTTAGTTTATCTCCCTCAGATATTCATTTAGCACTTTCCGTGATACCTCGTTGGCCAGAGTATTAATCATCTGAAAAGTGTCTTCACGTCTGAGGAGTTGATACGTGTCATGGTTCGGAAGTCCGTCTCGAAGTGTGGTCGCTACATCATTGAAGAGAGGGCACTCGTAAATCACATGATCCGGAGTGCCTTCCGGCGCGCCACAGTCACACGTGGGCGTAGCCCTCTTCCCAAACCGACATAAGTATGTCGGGTAGGGTCCATGACCAGTGAGAAAATGGATCAGTCCCCGTGTTGGCTGAAAGTGCTTCATTTCTAAACGCTCCCTCACGTTCGGCAAGAACTGAAAGGTTCTGCGACCGGTTTCTTCTGTCTCCCAGGACCCCTGCCAAAGTTCTTCCCCCCTTCTTCTAATCCACCTTTTGTCCTCTACCCTCACACCCATGATTTCTTCTATTTTCCCCTGGTTCCCTTTTTTCGTCCAATACCAGGCTGCTTGCTCCCTAATCTTGATGTCAAGTGGGCAGAGCCCCATTATGACTAATAGGGCCCCTCCTGGAGATGTTCTATAAGCGCCCACAGATCTTAGAACCATGCTTCTCTGAACCCTTCTCACTGCCATGGCGGGCACAACGCTCGTGAGTCTGTGCGCCCAGACCCCGGAGCCGTAACCCACTACTGAAGTTAAGATACTATTGTTGTAAAGTTTAATGAGATGTGGAGGTAGGTGAAATCTTTTGTGTCCTATGGAAATGAGGTTGTTTAATATTTGCAGAGCTTTTTGGGTTACAGTTTCAATGTGTTTTCCGAAGTTCCATTTCTCATCAATGATGACTCCTAGGTAACGTGTGTCTCGTCTTCGCAGTACCGATGTGCCGTCAATTCTGACCGTGGGGTTCCTGATTAGTTGTCCTTTAAGTAGTAAGTATGTCGATTTGCTTGGTGATACGGTCATTTTCGTGGTGTGGCACCACTGTAGGAGTCTGTCTATTGCTCTCTCTATTTTAGGTTCTATGTCCTCTCGGCTACGGCCACCGACCATCAGGAGGAGGTCATCAGCGTAGGCTATCACCTCTAGCACATCCTCACTTCGTTGCAGGCTGTCTAGTAATGGCTCCATGTGGATGTCCCAAAAGGGCGGCCCTAGGACCGATCCTTGGGGACATCCTTTCGTGACAGCTTTCCCTACCCTTTCGCTAGGGGATGATAGCCAGACCTCCCGATCCTCACAGTAGCTCCTCAGGCAGCCATATAGCGGCCCTGGACACTCTTTCTCCCGCAAGCAGGAGAAGAGCGAGGGCCACCACAGGCGGTCGAAGGCGCCACTGATGTCCACCATGATGCCCACCACGTATTTGTGTGGGGTCGAGCCACAGACCTCGGCCGCCAGGGCGATTGCATCAGATGCCGACCGCCCCGGCCTGAAACCGAATTGCCTGCTGCTCATCCCGCACAATACTCTGTGTGCTGCCAATCTGTCAGCCAACAGTTTTTCCAAGATTTTTCCAAACAAATCTAACAGGCAGATCGGCCTGTACGACTTTACTTCTGCAGGATCCTTGTCCGGTCCCTTCTTAATAATGACGACGTTCCCAGTTTTCCACCTTCTTGGGAACTGTTGTTGCCTCAGGCAATCATTATAGAGGTGGGTAAGCGGCGCAACCAGCTGGGGTGCCAGGAATTGCACCACCTCCGCCACAATGCCGTCTGGCCCAGGAGCTTTGCCTCTTTTAAGTTGCTTTATGTTGGTCGCCACCTCCTCTTCTGAGAAGGGGTAGACCGCCGTGTCATTATTATATATTTCACGGTCTTGTTCTCGCAATTGCCGCTGTCCCTCTGTCTCCCCATCCGCATTGTCATCAGGCAGCAGGGACCGGAGGAGGACCCCAGCAGTCTCCTGCCAGGACTCCGTCATCCTGTCCCCGTGCCTGACTGTAGATAGCTCCATAGGAGAGCGGATTTTCTCCCTGACTAATTTATAGGGGAGTCCCCATGGATCCAGTGCTAGCTGGCTGAGCACATAGTGTTCCCAGCTTCGCCTTCTGACTTCGCGTAGTTCACTCTGGAACCTCTGTTTTGCCTCCCTGTACTGCAATTGCCACCTTTGTCTCTCCTGCCAGACGACACTGCGCTGGTAGTGCCTCCTTAGCCTCCTGACAGATTGGCGTAGATCTTCCAGTTCAGGCGACCACGGTGACGGAGAAGCCGCCATGGCCTTCCTCCTGATCGGTACAGCAGCCCTCACCGCCCTGGTTACTGCAGTTACTAGTTCATCTGCTCTGTTGTCTACGTTTATGTCTTGTTGTATGTCATCTTCCGGTAATGGAGGAATGTCGCAATCCCTCGCCAGCCGTTCCCAGTCAGCTTTCCTGTAGTTAAATTGTATTTCCCACCCCATGGCCTAGCGGCACTCTCTCTCCCCTACTGTGAAAGTTATTAAGTTATGGTCGCTAGTGGTGGCGTTTCCTATTACTTTCCAATTTTGTATGATGTTTGTTACATTTGGTGTCACGAGAGTGACATAAATATTTGTACCCTGCCCTCCTCCTGCCGTGTAGGTAGGAGGATTACCAGGCCTGTTGGCCACCACGAGTTGCGACGCCATAATGTATTCTTCCACCTTTTCTCCATTTGCGTCTCTTGTGCCACTGAACCATAGGGGGGACTTGGCATTAATATCAGCTGTTATTACAATTTTCCTTCCTCGCAACGCCGTGGTCACCCTCATCAGGTGGTCTAGGTGTATTTCGATGTCATCTCCATACTGGAAGTACATATTAATGATGGTGATGATTCCTGCTGGAGATTGGAGCTCCACGACGTTGCAATGGGGAGTTGTAAACTGAGAGAGTGGTAACTCTCATGAGTTTGTTTGTAATTATAATTGCCGCCCTTGGGTCTTCTCCTCTGCTGATTACTTGCCATGTGGCGGCAGCAAATGCGACTTTCCCAGCTTGGGAGTACGGCTCCTGCAGACAGAGCACATCCAATCTCCTCTCCTCCACCTCCCTTCGGAGTTCCTGCATCACAAGTCGACTATTGTGAGTGTTTAGTTGTCCTATGTTTATTTTGGTCATTATGGAAAGTAGGTGTGTACTCGGTCATGTGGCCAGGTCTTAGTCCAGTCGAACGCAATTCGTCCGTTTGCCAATACTGCCTGTTCATAGATGTCGTTTAGGTCGAATTTCTCGCCCCTTCTTTCAAACACCTTTCTTAACAAGTCTCGCAGGGCTCGAAAGTCAGTGGGGAGATTCACTGATTTTAGTTGAATTCTGTCCACAGCCTCCATCACCGAGAAGGTTATCTTTCGTCCCTCTTCGTGTCCTACACGAACCACATGTCTCAGGGCAGTGGTCAGGGTAGCCGGCTGCTCAAGTCTTGCTAATTGCATGGTGTACTCCAAGTTGGGGTACACTCTTACAGGGTCCACAGGTGGTAGTCTAACCACTGGAGTACCCTGTGTGGGAGAACTTGTACTAGAGCTACTGGTTACCAAGTTTTCCTGTATTGGTTGAATGACTTTTTTCTGCTCCTCTCTGGAAACTGCCACAGCCACAGGATGCCCTTGCCGTTTCTGGTGTTCTGTCGGCTCTGCTCCCCGGCTTTCGGAGGAGGGAGCTGCAGCTATGGGGGGGTCTGTCTGTATTGCCGTATTTATCATATAGATCTCAGTCTGTGTGGCTCTGTTTTCAGTTTTCTCGGTGCTCGTAAGCGACCTTAAGAACAACTTAAATTTGTTAGCCCTCATAGCATCCCTCCTCCTTTTGCTCGGGGACTTATGTTTCGGCATCCTGTTCAGTATGCCGGGCTCACCCATAATCAATCCTGGAAATCAGTCTTTGTTCAAGCATCCTGTATGTTGGGCAGTTTCGACCTGTGGCTCCGCATGATTTCTTGCCTCGGTTCCTGCATGGTATGCAGATTGCCGCTGCCTTGCAGTCTTTACGGTTGTGACCGTTCTCTCCACATTTTGTGCAGGCCGACTCCCTGGTGCACAGCCTGAGAATGTGGTCCAAGTCGCCACAGTTGTGGCAACGAGGTACCACGACATAGTCCCTAGTGTTGATGGCATGAAAGCCGACATATATTTTGCCCATAGTCGTAATGCTTTTCCACATCTGCGCTGTAACCTCAGCGACGTGATGTACCACATCTCGACCCCGTGGACCTGTCTTGAATCTGAGTTTAAAACAGTCTTTGAACTCTTCTTCACTCAGATGCTCAAAGTTTTGTTTTCTGATTGTGTCGCATAACTCTTCATTGGTCATTACTGTTGGAACATCGTACAGAATCACGAGAGGGTTTCTTTTCCTTGGAGGCTCACACTTGATCACTGAATTTAGTTTCTGGTTCATCAATATTTTTTCTTTATCCTCTTCGGATGCGACTTCCACTATTACTGAATTCTTGCTTGGTTTAATTCTTTTGATCTTTATTTTCTCTTTTACAGGGTCCACAGTAGTCGTGAATAGCTCCTGGATTATTTTAACGCTTGTGTCTTGGCCCGGCAGGGTCCTCAAGAAGACTGCCGTATCTGGCCTCTTTGTCACCTTATCTATGGTATCTCTGGTCGTGTTGGGCTTCGTGGGAGCTTGCGCTGCCACGGCAGCCCAGGTTTTAACTGGCTGTTTCCTCAATCGATTGTTCTCTTTTTCTAGTTCTTCCACCCTTCCTTCCAATTTTGCGTGGGCAATGGCCCATGCAGCCAATTCATTTTTGATTGTTGAAAGTCCTGCTTGACATATTTTTCCGTTTTTAATGTTTTGCTCCATGAGCAACGTGATTCTTGCTAGTCTCTCCGTCACTGTTTCATTTTCGGCCTGTCCCGACTCGTCCTGAGGAGAGGGATCAGGCGGCGCAAAAGAAGCCCGTTGAGGCGCACTCGAGTCACTCGTATTGGTTGTCGCCATGATTATACGAGTGATAAAAGAGATGGGAGCCCGTCTCTTGCCCCGGACCGGCTCCTCTGGCATGGGGGGGGACTTCTTGCAGCTCGCCCACCGACCTCGCCCCAAGGTCAAGGGCACTCCCGAGCTGCCGGGTTCAGCGCGCCGTCGCCAGCGCACTGGTCCCCATCGATGGCTCCGTCATCGGCGATTTCACGCGACGCTCTCCGGCAACTGCACCCCGCACTCCGGAGAGGCGGATGCACCTCTCGCCCTTCGCCGCCTACTAGCCCGAGTTTCCACCTTACGGCCAAGGACCCACTCCTACTCAGGTGCCGGGCCGGTCCCCCAGACGTTCGGCGGTCTGGACCCAGTTAACCTGGCCCAGGCGATGTCACCACCTCCTGGGTTTGGCAGAACACGCCCCGGTTACCCAGGGGCGCGGCGAAGCACCCTTGCCGACTCGCTCCGCGATCCCACGCCGACAAACGAAGTCGCCGGCATGCAGAGCTCCTGCTGGTCTGGGCCCTGCGAACAGAAAGGGACAGATGTTCGTCCCTCGACACAGCTCCCCCTGTGCCACGCACCCTTCGCTTTCGCATCGGGTTGGGTCGCAGCTCTTCCTTTTGTCGCAAGGCACACCCGGGCAAGAACGAGAAATGCCGAGCTTAACGTCTGGCACCACTTGAAGGCGGAAAGAGCCACTTGAGGAGGTGAGGCTATACATGACGCATCACTTCCCCTGTGGGCACGTCCGACTGGAAGCGATACGCCCAAGTGCGAACCTCTGTGCCTTACGGCGCGCTGGCGCGGACTGGCCAACGCCAAAACGCACCGCGAGACGACAGGTCCCACGCCAGTCGTATACATGTGATGGTTGGTCGTCAGTGACCGTGTGGCCTAATGGATAAGGCGTCGGACTTCGTATGTGAAGATTACAGGTTCGAATGATGTCACGTTCGTGTTTTTCCAGTTCTGAAAAAGAAACATACCGTTTTAATGTAGCAATTGAGCAGTACGAAACCGTCTGAATGTTGCTGTTGACCATTTTTTGCTTGGAGATGCTCTTGAGCTTGAAACACACACAACAAGACCGGTGTTAACTAGCGAAATGGTCGGCAGAGTGCCGACACCGCGAGTTTTGACTGGCACTTGCACATCTAAAACAACGTCGGAAAGTAACTCGTTCGGCTTTTGAGTCACATAAAGTATGTGTGTTAATTTTGACGCCACTAGCTCTGCATGTTGTCATGCAATTTCTTTACCTCTCAGAAATGATTATGACATAAAAGTGAAGTACGTGACGAGTGTGACGTTAGGAAAACATTAGGCAGCATGGAGAGATTCTGTATGGGACCACCCAACCCAAACGAGTACTGTGTGACGTGCTACCCGGCAGTTACTCACCGAGGTAGCCGGCTAGCTCAGTCGGTAGAGCGTCAGACTCTTAATCCCAGGGTCGTGGTTTCGAGCCACACGCTGGGCGGAACTCAATTTCGTTCCGCTGCGGATGTAAATAACCGTTTTATAGATTAACGAGATGTAATGGCAATAGCAACTTTAAACTTTGCCTACGTCTCTGTCAGTCGCAAGGAAACTGTATTTGAAGGTGAAGGTATTTTGTAGACATGTGTGAAAGATATGTTCTGAAATGCAAGTGTTGTTGTTTGGAGAGCACATCTGTTACGTGTCAGATGTGTAGCCAAGCAGTAATGGGTCGCCATAGCTGCAAATATTAGAAGCTAATATGAAGTGTTGTCAGCTGAAGTCTGATGATGCAGGCGACCGTAAGGCCGAAGGACGCAAGAGTACCGCTAGGCCGCGCCTCTTTAGCTCAGCGGTAGAGCAGTGGCCAAATAAACCAGGGATCGTAAGTTCCATCCTAACAGGAGAAAGATGAATTTTGGAAATCAGTTGCGCGTCGTGACCGTATAGCAAACAGTATCTGTGATGACGAACACTTAGCGACAGGCGTTTTTTAAAGAATGACTCTCAGATGTGATTAAGGCGAATGGCGCAAATAAAGCATTTACCAAAGCGGTACAGCATAAGGTGGGAATAGGCAGTCTGAATTACATTTTATAGATGTATTTCTCACATATCTCAGAGCCTCTCGCGGTCGTCGTCGTCGTCGTCGTCGTCGTCGTCGTCGCCGCCGTTGCCGCTTCTGCAGAAGTAGCAAATGGCGATCGTAGCAAACCCGGCGAGGGACGCCCTGCCTTCGATTCCGAATGCACAAAGTGTGTGGTCTTGTTTCTCAGTCTATATTTGGTCGGTCTCGTCAGAGGTTGAATGTAACGAGTGGGTGGGAAAGAGAAAGCGGCAGCGGCTGTGTAGAACGAAAACACAAATCCTCAGGGGTGTGAGCGTTTCGAGATGAGTCGTATACATGTGATGTTTGGTTGTCAGTGACCGTGTGGCCTAATGGATAAGGCGTCGGACTTCGGATCTGAAGATTACAGGTTCGAATGCTGTCACGCTCGTGTTTTTCCAGTTCCGAAAAGGAAACATACCGTTTTAATGTAGCAATTGAGCAGTATGAAACCGTCTGAATGTTGCTGTCGACCATTTTTTGTTTGGAGATGCTCTTGAGCTTGAAACACACACAACAAGACCGGTGTTAACTAGTGAAATGGTCGGCAGAGTGTCGAGACCGTGAGTTTTGACTGGCACTTGCACATCTAAAACAACGTCGGAAAGTAACTCGTTCGGCTTTTGAGTCGCATAAAGTATGTGTGTTAATTTTGACACCACTAGCTCTGCATGTTGACATGCAATTTCTTTACCTCTCAGAAATGATTATGACATAAAAGTGAAGTACGTGACGAGTGTGACGTCAGGAAAACATTAGGCAGCATGGAGAGATTCTGTATGGGACCACCCAACCCAAACGAGTACTGTGTGACGTGCTACCTGGCCGGTATTAACCGAGGCAGCTGGCTAGCTAAGTCGGTAGAGCGTGAGACTCTTAATCCAAGGGTTGTGGGTTCGAGCCACACGCTGGGCGGAACCGAATTTTGTTCCGCTGCAGATGTAAATTACCGTTTTTCTGATTAACGTGAGGTAATGTAAATAGCAACTTTA
Source organism: Schistocerca gregaria (assembly GCF_023897955.1). Classification (NCBI taxonomy): domain Eukaryota; kingdom Metazoa; phylum Arthropoda; class Insecta; order Orthoptera; family Acrididae; genus Schistocerca; species Schistocerca gregaria. The sequence goes on from NC_064926.1 coordinate 370,671, forward strand.
AACTTTGCCTACGTCTCTGTCAGTCACAAGGAAACTGTATTTGAAGTTGAAGGTGATTTTGTAGACATGTGTGAAAGACATGTTCTGAAATGCAAGTGTTGTTGTTAGGAGAGCACATCTGTTACGTGTCAGATGTGTAGCCAACCAATAATGGGTCGCCATAGCTGCAAATATTTGCCGGTGATATGAAGTGTTGTCAGCTGAAGTCTGATGATGCAGAGGACCGTAAGGACGAAGTACCCAAAAGTAGCGCTAGGCCGCGCCTCTTTAGCTCAGTGGTAGAGCACTGCTCTAATTAACCAGGTGTCGTAAGTTCCATCCTCACAGCACAAAGATGAATTTTGGAAATCAGTTGCGCGTCGTGGCCGTATAGCAAACAGTATCTGTGATGTCGAACAATTAGCGACAGGCGTTTTTTTAAGAATTACTCTCAGATGTGATTAAGGCGAATGGCACAGATAAGGCATTTGCCAAAGCGGTACAGCATAAGGTGGGACGGGGCAGTCTGAATTACATTTTATAGATGTATTTCTCACATATCTCTGAGCCTCTCGTCGTCGTCGTCGTCGTCGTCGCCGCCGCCGCTTCTGCAGAAGTAACAAATGGCCATCGTAGCAAATCCGGCGAGGGACGCCCTGCCTTCGATTCCGAATGCACAATGTGTGTGGTCTTTTTTCTCAGTCTATATTTGGTCTGTCCCTTAAGAGGTTGAATGTAACGTATGGGTGGGAAAGAGCAAGGGGCAGCGGCTGTGGAGAACGAAAACACAAATCCTCAGGGGTGTGAGCGTTTCGAGATAAGTCGTATACATTTATAGATGGTCGTCCGTGACCGTGTGGCCTAATGGATAAGGCGTCGGACTTCGGATCTGAAGATTACAGGTTCAAATGCTGTCACGCTCATGTTTTTGCAGTTCTGAAAAAGAAACATACCGTTTTAATGCAGCAATTGAGCAGTACGAAACCGTCTGAATGTTGCTGTTGACCATTTTTTGCTTGGAGATGCTCTTGAGCTTTAAACACACACAACAAGACCGGTGTTAACTAGCGAAATGGCTGGCAGAGTGCCGACACCACGAGTTTTGACTGGCACTTGCACATCTAAAACAACGTCGGAAAGTAACTCGTTCGGCTTTTGAGTCACATAAAGTATGTGTGTTAATTTTGACGCCACTAGCTCTGCATGTTTTCATGCAATTTCTTTACCTCTCACAAATGATTATGACATAAAAGTGAAGTACGTGACGAGTGTAACGTTAGGAAAACATTAGGCAGCATGGAGAGATTCTGTATGGGACCACCCAACCCAAACGAGTACTGTGTGACTTACTACCAGGCAGGTATTAAGCGAGGCAGCCGGCTAGCTAAGTCGGTAGAGCGTGAGACTCTTAATCCCAGGATTGTAGGTTCCAGCCCCACGCAGGGCGGAACGGAATTTTGTTCCGCTGCAGATGTAAATTACCGTTTTTCTGATTACCGTGGTATAATGTAAATAGCAACTTTAAACTTTGCCTACGTCTCTGTCAGTCGCAAGCAAAATGTATTTGAAGGTGAAGGTGATTTTGTAGACATGTATGAAAGACATGTTCTGAAATGCAAGTGTTGTTGTTTGGAGAGCACATCGGTTACGTGTCAGATGTGTAGCCAAGCAGTAATGGGTCACCATAGCTGCAAATATTAGCCGGTAATATGAAGTGTTGTCAGCTGAAGTCTGATGATGCAGAGGACCGTAATGCCGAAGTACGCAAGAGTAGCACTAGGCCGCTCCTCTTTAGCTCAGTGGTAGAGCACTGCTCTAATAAACCAGGGGTCGTAAGTTCCATCCTCACAGGAGAAAGATGAATTTTGGAAATCAGTTTCTCGTCGTTGCCGTATAGAAAACATTATCTGTGATGACGAACAATTAGCGACAGGCGTTTTATGAAAAATTACTCTCAAATGGGATTAAGGCGAATGGCGCAGATAAAGCATTTGCCAAAGCGGTACAGCATAAGGTGGGACGAGGCCGTCTGAATTACATTTTATAGATGTATTTCTCACATATCTCAGAGCCTTTCGCAGTCGTCGTCGGAGTCGTCTTCGTCGTCGCCGTCGCCGCCGCCGCCGCCGCCGCCTCTGCAGATATAGCAAATGGCCATCGTAGCAAATGCGGCGAGGGACGCCCTGCCTTCGATTCCGAATGCACGAAGCGTGTGGTCTTGTTTCCCAGTCTATATTTGGTCGGTCTCGTAAGAGGTTGAATGTAACGAATGGGTGGGAAAGAGCAAGGGGCAGCGACTGTGTAGAACGAAAACACAAATCCTCAGGGGTGTGAGCGTTTCGAGATGAGTCGTATACATGTTATAGTTGGTCGTCAGTGACCTTGTGGCCTAATGGAAAAGGCGTCGGACTTCGGATCTGAAGATTACAGGTTCGAATGCTGTCACGCTTGTGTTTTTCCAGTTCTGAAAAAGAAACATACCGTTTTAATGTAGCAATTGAGCAGTACGAAACCGTCTGAATGTTGCTGTTGACCATTTTTTGCTTGGAGATGCTCTTGAGCTTGAAACACACACAACATGATGGGTGTTAACTAGCGAAATGGTCGGCAGAGTGCCGACACCGCGAGTTTTACTGGTACTTGCACATCTAAAACAACGTCGGAAAGTAACTCGTTCGGCTTATGAGTCACAAAAATTATGTGTGTTAATTTTGACGCCACTAGCTCTGCATGTTGTCATGCAATTTCTTTACCTCTCAGAGATGATTATGACATAAAAGTGAAGTACGTGACGAGTGTGACGTCAGGTAAACATTAGGAAGCAAGGAGAGATTCTGTATGGGACCACCCAACCCAAACTTGTACTGTGTGACGCGCTACCCGGCAGGTATTCACGGAGGTAGCCGGCTAGCTCAGTCGGTAGAGCTTGAGACTCTTAATCCCAGGGTCGTGGGTTCGAGCCACACGCTGGGCGGAACGGAATGTTGTTCCGATGCACATGTAAATTACCGTTTTTCTGATTAACGAGATGAAATGGAAATAGCAACTTTAAACTTTGCCTACGTCTCTGTCAGTCGCAAGGAAACTGTATTTGAAGGTGAAGGTGATTTTGTAGACATGTGTGAAAGACATGTTCTGAAATGCAAGTGTTGTTGTTAGGAGAGCACATCTGTTACGTGTCAGATGTGTAGCCAACCAATAATGGGTCGCCATAGCTGCAAATATTTGCCGGTAATATGAAGTGTTATCAGCTGAAGTGTGATGACGCAGAGGACCGTAAGGACGAAGTACCCAAAAATAGCGCTAGGCCGCGCCTCTTTAGCTCAGTGGTAGAGCACTGCTCTAATTATCCAGGGGTCGTAAGTTCCATCCTCACAGCACAAAGATGAATTTTGGAAATCAGTTGCGCGTCGTGGCCGTATAGCAAACAGTATCTGTGATGACGAACAATTAGCGACAGGCGTTTTATTAAGAATTACTCTCAGATGTGATTAAGGCGAATGGCGCAGATAAAGCCTTTGCCAAAGCGGTACAACATAAGGTGGGACGAGGCAGTCTGAATTACATTTTATAGATGTATTTCTCACATATCTCAGAGCCTCTAGCGGTCGTCGTCGTCGTCGTCGTCGTCGTCGTCGTCGTCGTCGTCGTCGTCTTCGTCGTCGCCGCCGCCGCCGCTTCTGCAGAAGTAGCAAATGGCCATCGTAGCAAATGCGGCGAGGGACGCCCTGCCTTCGATTCCGAATGCACGAAGCGTGTGGTCTTGTTTCCCAGTCTATATTTGGTCGGTCTCGTAAGAGGTTGAATGTAACGAATGGGTGGGAAAGAGCAAGGGGCAGCGACTGTGTACAACGAAAACACAAATCCTCAGGGGTGTGAGCGTTTCGAGATGAGTCGTATACATGTTATAGTTGGTCGTTAGTGACCGTGTGGCCTAATGGAAAAGGCGTCGGACTTCGGATCTGAAGATTACAGGTTCGAATGCTGTCACGCTCGTGTTTTTCCAGTTCTGAAAAAGAAACATACCCTTTTAATGTAGCAATTGAGCAGTACGATACCGTCTGAGTGTTGCTGTTGACCATTTTTTGCTTGGAGATGCTCTTGAGCTTGAAACACACACAGCAAGACCGGTGTTAACTGGCGAAAAGGTCGGCAGAGTGCCGACACCGCGAGTTTTGACTGGCACTTGCACATCTAAAACAACGTCGAAAAGTAACTCGTTCGGCTTTTGAGTCACATCAAGTATGTGTGTTAATTTTGACGCCACTAGCTCTGCATGTTGTCATGCAATTTCTTTACCTCTCAGAAATGATTATGACATAAAAGTGAAGTACGTGACGAGTGTGACGTCAGGAAAACATTAGGCAGCAAGGAGAGATTCTGTATGGAACCACCCAACCCAAACGAGTACTGTGTGACGTGCTACCCGGCAGGTATTCACCGAGGTAGCCGGCTAGCTCAGTCGGTAGAGCGTCAGACTCTTAATCCCAGGGTCGTGGGTTCGAGCCTCACGCTGGGCGGAAAGGAATTTTGTTCCGCTGCAGATGTAAATTACCGTTTTTCTGATTAACGAGATGTAATGGAAATAGCAACTTTAAACTTTGCCTACGTCTCTGTCAGTCGCAAGGAAACTGTATTTGAAGGTGAAGGTGAATTTGTAGACATGTGTGGAAGACATGTTCTGAAATGCGAGTGTTGTTGTTAGGAGAGCACATCGGTTACGTGTCAGATGTGTAGCCAAGCAGTAATGGGTCGCCATAGCTGCAAATATTAGTCGGTAATATGAAGTGTTGTCAGCTGAAGTCTGATGATGCAGAGGACCGTAAGGCCGAAGTACGCAAGAGTAGCACTAGGCCGCTCCTCTTTAGCTCAGTGGTAGAGCACTGCTCTAATAAACCACGGGTCGTAAGTTCCATCCTCACAGGAGAAAGATGAATTTTGGAAATCAGTTGCGCGTCGTGGCCGTATAGCAAACAGTATCTGTGATGACGAACAATTAGCGACAGGCGTTTTTTTAAGAATTACTCTCAGATGTGATTAAGGCGAATGGCACAGATAAAGCATTTGCCAAAGCGGTACAGCATAAGGTGGGACGAGGCAGTCTGAATTACATTTTATAGATGTATTTCTCACATATCTCAGAGCCTCTCGCGGTCGTCGTCGTCGGCGTCGTCGTCGTCGTCGTCGTCGCTGCCGCTTCTGCAGAAGTAGCAAATGGCCATCGTAGCAAATGCGGCGAGGGACGCCCTGCCTTCGATTCCGCATGAATAAAGTGTGTGGTCTTGTTTCTCAATCTATATTTGGTCTGTCTCGTAAGAGGTTGAATGTAACGAATGGGTGGGAAAGAGCAAGGGGCAGCGGCTGTGTAGAACGAAACCACAAATCCTCAGGGTGTGAGCGTTTCGAGATGAGTCGTATACATGTACCTGTTGGTCGTCAGTGACCGTGTGGCCTAATGGAGAAGGCGTTGGACTTCGGATCTGAAGATTACAGGTTCGAATGCTGTCACTCTCGCGTTTTTCCAGTTCTGAAAAAGAAACATACCGTTTTAATGTAGCAATTGAGCAGTACGAAACCGTCTGAATGTTGCTGTTGACCATTTTTTGCTTGGAGATGCTCTTAAGCTTGAAATCACACAACAAGACCTGTGTTAACTAGCGAAATGGTCGGCAGAGTGCCGACACCACGAGTTTTGACTGGCACTTGCACATCTAAAACAACGTCGGAAAGTAACTCGTTCGGCTTTTGAGTCACAAAAGGAATGTGTGTAAATTTGGCGCCACTAGCTCTGCGTGTTGTCATGCAACTTCTTTTCCTCTCAGAAATGATTATGACATAAAAGTGAAGTACGTGACGAGTGTGACGTTAGGAAAACATTAGGCAGCATGGAGAGATTCTGTATGGGACCACCCAAACCAAACGAGTATTGTGTGACGTGCTAACCGGCAGGCATTAACAGAAGCAGCCGGCTAGCTCCGTCGGTACAGCGTGAGACACTTAATCCCAGGGTCGTTGGTTCGAGACCTACGCTGGGCGTAAGGGAAATTTGTTCCGCTGCAAATGTAAATTACCGTTTTTCTGATTAACGAGATGTAATGGAAATAGCAACTTTAAACTTTGGCTACGTCTCTGTCAGTCGCAAGGAAACTGTATTTGAAATCGAAGGTGATTTTGTAGACATGTATGAAAGACATGATCTGAAAAGCAAGTGTTGTTGTTTGGAGAGCACATCGGTTACGTGTCAGATGTGTAGCCAAGCAGTAATGGGTCGCCATAGCTGCAAAAATTAGCCGGTAAAAAAAAAAAAAAAAAAGTGGTACAGCACTGGTGTAGTAAACCAGGGGTCGTAAGTTCCATCCTCAGAGGAGGAAGACAAATTTTGGAAATCAGTTTCGCGTTGTGGCCGTATAGCAAACAGTATCTGTGATCACGAACAATTAGCGACAGGCGTTTTATTAAGAATTACTCTCGGATGTGATTAAGGCGAATGTCGCAGATGAAGCATTTGCCAAAGCGGTACAGCATAAGGTGGGACGTGGCAGTCTGAATTACATTTTATAGATGTATTTCTCACATATCTCAGAGCCTCTCACGGTCTTCGTCGTCGTCTTCGTTGTCGCCGCCGCCGCCGCTTCTGCAGAAGTAGCAAATGGCCATCGTAGCAAATGCGGCGAGGGACGCCCTGTCTTCGATTCCGAAAGCACAAAGTGTGTGGTCTTGTTCCCCAGTCTATATTTGGTCGGTCTCGTAAGAGGTTGAATGTAACGAATGGGTGGGAAAGAGAAAGGGGCAGCGGCTGTGCAGAACGAAAACACAATTCCTCAGGGTGTGAGCGTTTCGAGATGAGTCGTATACAATTTGTAGTTGGTCGCCAGTGACTGTGTGGCCTAATGGATCAGGCGTCTGACTTCGGATCTGAAGATTACAGGTTCGAATCTTGTCACGTTCCTGTTTTTCCAGTTCTGAAAAAGAAACATAACGTTTTGATGTAGCAATTGAGCAGTACGAAACCGTCTGAATGTTGCTGTTGACCATTTTTTGCTTGGAGATGCTCTTGAGCTTGAAACACACACAACAAGACCGGTGTTAACTAGCGAAGTGGTCGGCAGGGTGCCGTCACCGCGAGTTTTAACTGGCACTTGCACATCTAAAACAACGTCGGAAAGTAACTTGTTCGGCTTTTGAGTCACATCAAGTATGTGTGTTAATTTTGACGCCACTAGTTCTGCATGTTGTCATGCAATTCCTTACCTCTCAGAAATGATTATGAAATAAAAATGAAGTACGTTACGAGTGTGACGTTAGGAAAACATTAGGCAGCATGGAGAGATTCTGTATGGGACCACCCAACCCAAACGAGTACTGTGTGACGTGCTACCTGGCCGGTATTAACCGAGGCAGCTGGCTAGCTAAGTCGGTAGAGCGTGAGACTCTTAATCCAAGGGTTGTGGGTTCGAGCCACACGCTGGGCGGAACCGAATTTTGTTCCGCTGCAGATGTAAATTACCGTTTTTCTGATTAACGTGAGGTAATGTAAATAGCAACTTTAAACTTTGCCTACGTCTCTGTCAGTCACAAGGAAACTGTATTTGAAGTTGAAGGTGATTTTGTAGACATGTGTGAAAGACATGTTCTGAAATGCAAGTGTTGTTGTTTGGAGAGCACATCGGTTACATGTCAGATGTGTAGCCAAGCAGTAATGGGTCGCCATAGCTGCAAATATTAGCCGGTAATATGAAGTGTTGTCAGCTGAAGTCTGATGATGCAGAGGACCGTAAGGCCGAAGTACGCAAGATTAGCACTAGGCCGCTCCTCTTTAGCTCAGTGGTAGAGCACTGCTCTAATAAACCAGGGGTCGTAAGTTCCATCCTCACAGGAGAAAGATGAATTTTGGAAATCAGTTTCGCGTCGTGGCCGTATAGAAAACAGTATCTGTGATGACGAACAATTAGCGACAGGCGTTTTATGAAAAATTACTCTCAAATGGGATTAAGGCGAATGGTGCAGATAAAGCATTTGCCAAAGCGGTACAGCATAAGGTGGGACGAGGCCGTCTGAATTACATTTTATAGATGTATTTCTCACATATCTCAGAGCCTCTCGCAGTCGTCGTCGGAGTCGTCTTCGTCGTCGCCGTCGCCGCCGCCGCCGCCGCTGCCTCTGCAGATGTAGCAAATGGCCATCGTAGCAAATGCGGCGAGGGACGCCCTGCCTTCGATTCCGAATGCACGAAGCGTGTGGTCTTGTTTCCCAGTCTATATTTGGTCGGTCTCGTAAGAGGTTGAATGTAACGAATGGGTGGGAAAGAGCAAGGGGCAGCGACTGTGTAGAACGAAAACACAAATCCTCAGGGGTGTGAGCGTTTCGAGATGCGTCGTATACATGTTATAGTTGGTCGTCAGTGAGCGTGTGGCCTAATGGAAAAGGCGTCGGACTTCGGATCTGAAGATTACAGGTTCGAATGCTGTCACGCTCGCGTTTTTCCAGTTCTGAAAAAGAAACATACCGTTTTAATGTAGCAATTGAGCAGTACGAAACCGTCTGAATGTTGCTGTTGACCATTTTTTGCTTGGAGATGCTCTTAAGCTTGAAATCACACAACAAGACCTGTGTTAACTAGCGAAATGGTCGGCAGAGTGCCGACACCACGAGTTTTGACTGGCACTTGCACATCTAAAACAACGTCGGAAAGTAACTCGTTCGGCTTTTGAGTCACAAAAGGTATGTGTGTTAATTTGGCGCCACTAGCTCTGTGTGTTGTTATGCAACTTCTTTTCCTCTCAGAAATGATTATGACATAAAAGTGAAGTACGTGACGAGTGTGACGTTAGGAAAACATTAGGCAGCATGGAGAGATGCTGTATGGGACCACCCAACCCAAACGATTACTGTGTGACGTGCTACCCGGCAGGTATTCACCGAGGTAGCCGGCTAGCTCAGTCGGTAGAGCGTCAGACTCTTAATCCCAGGGTCGTGGGTTCGAGCCTCACGCTGGGCGGAAAGGAATTTTGTTCCGCTGCAGATGTAAATTACCGTTTTTCTGATTAACGAGATGTAATGGAAATAGCAACTTTAAACTTTGCCTACGTCTCTGTCAGTCGCAAGGAAACTGTATTTGAAGGTGAAGGTGAATTTGTAGACATGTGTGGAAGACATGTTCTGAAATGCGAGTGTTGTTGTTAGGATAGCACATCGGTTACGTGTCAGATGTGTAGCCAAGCAGTAATGGGTCGCCATAGCTGCAAATATTAGTCGGTAATATGAAGTGTTGTCAGCTGAAGTCTGATGATGCAGAGGACCGTAAGGCCGAAGTACGCAAGGGTAGCACTAGGCCGCTCCTCTTTAGCTCAGTGGTAGAGCACTGCTCTAATAAACCACGGGTCGTAAGTTCCATCCTCACAGGAGAAAGATGAATTTTGGAAATCAGTTGCGCGTCGTGGCCGTATAGCAAACAGTATCTGTGATGACGAACAATTAGCGACAGGCGTTTTTTTAAGAATTACTCTCAGATGTGATTAAGGCGAATGGCACAGATAAAGCATTTGCCAAAGCGGTACAGCATAAGGTGGGACGAGGCAGTCTGAATTACATTTTATAGATGTATTTCTCACATATCTCAGAGCCTCTCGCGGTCGTCGTCGTCGGCGTCGTCGTCGTCGTCGTCGTCGCTGCCGCTTCTGCAGAAGTAGCAAATGGCCATCGTAGCAAATGCGGCGAGGGACGCCCTGCCTTCGATTCCGCATGAATAAAGTGTGTGGTCTTGTTTCTCAATCTATATTTGGTCTGTCTCGTAAGAGGTTGAATGTAACGAATGGGTGGGAAAGAGCAAGGGGCAGCGGCTGTGTAGAACGAAACCACAAATCCTCAGGGTGTGAGCGTTTCGAGATGAGTCGTATACATGTACCTGTTGGTCGTCAGTGACCGTGTGGCCTAATGGAGAAGGCGTTGGACTTCGGATCTGAAGATTACAGGTTCGAATGCTGTCACTCTCGCGTTTTTCCAGTTCTGAAAAAGAAACATACCGTTTTAATGTAGCAATTGAGCAGTACGAAACCGTCTGAATGTTGCTGTTGACCATTTATTGCTTGGAGATGCTCTTAAGCTTGAAATCACACAACAAGACCTGTGTTAACTAGCGAATTGGTCGGCAGAGTGCCGACACCACGAGTTTTGACTGGCACTTGCACATCTAAAACAACGTCGGAAAGTAACTCGTTCGGCTTTTGAGTCACAAAAGGAATGTGTGTAAATTTGGCGCCACTAGCTCTGCGTGTTGTCATGCAACTTCTTTTCCTCTCAGAAATGATTATGACATAAAAGTGAAGTACGTGACGAGTGTGACGTTAGGAAAACATTAGGCAGCATGGAGAGATTCTGTATGGGACCACCCAAACCAAACGAGTATTGTGTGACGTGCTAACCGGCAGGCATTAACAGAAGCAGCCGGCTAGCTCCGTCGGTACAGCGTGAGACACTTAATCCCAGGGTCGTTGGTTCGAGACCTACGCTGGGCGTAAGGGAAATTTGTTCCGCTGCAAATGTAAATTACCGTTTTTCTGATTAACGAGATGTAATGGAAATAGCAACTTTAAACTTTGGCTACGTCTCTGTCAGTCGCAAGGAAACTGTATTTGAAATCGAAGGTGATTTTGTAGACATGTATGAAATACATGATCTGAAAAGCAAGTGTTGTTGTTTGGAGAGCACATCGGTTACGTGTCAGATGTGTAGCCAAGCAGTAATGGGTCGCCATAGCTGCAAAAATTAGCCGGTAAAAAAAAAAAAAAAAAAAAAAAGTGGTACAGCACTGGTGTAGTAAACCAGGGGTCGTAAGTTCCATCCTCAGAGGAGGAAGACAAATTTTGGAAATCAGTTTCGCGTTGTGGCCGTATAGCAAACAGTATCTGTGATCACGAACAATTAGCGACAGGCGTTTTATTAAGAATTACTCTCGGATGTGATTAAGGCGAATGTCGCAGATAAAGCATTTGCCAAAGCGGTACAGCATAAGGTGGGACGAGGCAGTCTGAATTACATTTTATAGATGTATTTCTCACATATCTCAGAGCCTCTCGCGGTCTTCGTCGTCGTCTTCGTTGTCGCCGCCGCCGCCGCTTCTGCAGAAGTAGCAAATGGCCATCGTAGCAAATGCGGCGAGGGACGCCCTGTCTTCGATTCCGAAAGCACAAAGTGTGTGGTCTTGTTCCCCAGTCTATATTTGGTCGGTCTCGTAAGAGGTTGAATGTAACGAATGGGTGGGAAAGAGAAAGGGGCAGCGGCTGTGCAGAACGAAAACACAATTCCTCAGGGTGTGAGCGTTTCGAGATGAGTCGTATACAATTTGTAGTTGGTCGCCAGTGACTGTGTGGCCTAATGGATCAGGCGTCTGACTTCGGATCTGAAGATTACAGGTTCGAATCTTGTCACGTTCCTGTTTTTCCAGTTCTGAAAAAGAAACATAACGTTTTGATGTAGCAATTGAGCAGTACGAAACCGTCTGAATGTTGCTGTTGACCATTTTTTGCTTGGAGATGCTCTTGAGCTTGAAACACACACAACAAGACCGGTGTTAACTAGCGAAGTGGTCGGCAGGGTGCCGTCACCGCGAGTTTTAACTGGCACTTGCACATCTAAAACAACGTCGGAAAGTAACTCGTTCGGCTTTTGAGTCACATCAAGTATGTGTGTTAATTTTGACGCCACTAGTTCTGCATGTTGTCATGCAATTCCTTACCTCTCAGAAATGATTATGAAATAAAAATGAAGTACGTTACGAGTGTGACGTTAGGAAAACATTAGGCAGCATGGAGAGATTCTGTATGGGACCACCCAACCCAAACGAGTACTGTGTGACGTGCTACCTGGCCGGTATTAACCGAGGCAGCTGGCTAGCTAAGTCGGTAGAGCGTGAGACTCTTAATCCAAGGGTTGTGGGTTCGAGCCACACGCTGGGCGGAACCGAATTTTGTTCCGCTGCAGATGTAAATTACCGTTTTTCTGATTAACGTGAGGTAATGTAAATAGCAACTTTAAACTTTGCCTACGTCTCTGTCAGTCACAAGGAAACTGTATTTGAAGTTGAAGGTGATTTTGTAGACATGTGTGAAAGACATGTTCTGAAATGCCAGTGTTGTTGTTTGGAGAGCACATCGGTTACATGTCAGATGTGTAGCCAAGCAGTAATGGGTCGCCATAGCTGCAAATATTAGCCGGTAATATGAAGTGTTGTCAGCTGAAGTCTGATGATGCAGAGGACCGTAAGGCCGAAGTACGCAAGATTAGCACTAGGCCGCTCCTCTTTAGCTCAGTGGTAGAGCACTGCTCTAATAAACCAGGGGTCGTAAGTTCCATCCTCACAGGAGAAAGATGAATTTTTGAAATCAGTTTCGCGTCGTGGCCGTATAGAAAACAGTATCTGTGATGACGAACAATTAGCGACAGGCGTTTTATGAAAAATTACTCTCAAATGGGATTAAGGCGAATGGTGCAGATAAAGCAATTGCCAAAGCGGTACAGCATAAGGTGGGACGAGGCCGTCTGAATTACATTTTATAGATGTATTTCTCACATATCTCAGAGCCTCTCGCAGTCGTCGTCGGAGTCGTCTTCGTCGTCGCCGTCGCCGCCGCCGCCGCCGCTGCCTCTGCAGATGTAGCAAATGGCCATCGTAGCAAATGCGGCGAGGGACGCCCTGCCTTCGATTCCGAATGCACGAAGCGTGTGGTCTTGTTTCCCAGTCTATATTTGGTCGGTCTCGTAAGAGGTTGAATGTAACGAATGGGTGGGAAAGAGCAAGGGGCAGCGACTGTGTAGAACGAAAACACAAATCCTCAGGGGTGTGAGCGTTTCGAGATGCGTCGTATACATGTTATAGTTGGTCGTCAGTGACCGTGTGGCCTAATGGAAAAGGCGTCGGACTTCGGATCTGAAGATTACAGGTTCGAATGCTGTCACGCTCGCGTTTTTCCAGTTCTGAAAAAGAAACATACCGTTTTAATGTAGCAATTGAGCAGTACGAAACCGTCTGAATGTTGCTGTTGACCATTTTTTGCTTGGAGATGCTCTTAAGCTTGAAATCACACAACAAGACCTGTGTTAACTAGCGAAATGGTCGGCAGAGTGCCGACACCACGAGTTTTGACTGGCACTTGCACATCTAAAACAACGTCGGAAAGTAACTCGTTCGGCTTTTGAGTCACAAAAGGTATGTGTGTTAATTTGGCGCCACTAGCTCTGCGTGTTGTTATGCAACTTCTTTTCCTCTCAGAAATGATTATGACATAAAAGTGAAGTACGTGACGAGTGTGACGTTAGGAAAACATTAGGCAGCATGGAGAGATGCTGTATGGGACCACCCAACCCAAACGATTACTGTGTGACGTGCTGCCCGGCAGCTATTCACCGAGGTAGCCGGCTAGCTCCGTCGGTACAGCGTGAGACACTTAATCCCAGGGTCGTTGGTTCGAGACCTACGCTGGGCGTAAGGGAAATTTGTTCCGCTGCAAATGTAAATTACGGTTTTTCTGATTAACGCGATGTAATGGAAATAGCAACTTTAAACTTTGGCTACGTCTCTGTCAGTCGCAAGGAAACTGTATTTGAAGGCGAAGGTGATTTTGTAGACATGTATGAAAGACATGATCTGAAAAGCAAGTGTTGTTGTTTGGAGAGCACATCGGTTACGTGTCAGATGTGTAGCCAAGCAGTAATGGGTCGCCATAGCTGCAAATATTAGCCGGTAAAAAAAAAAAAAAAAAAGTGGTACAGCACTGGTGTAGTAAACCAGGGGTCGTAAGTTCCATCCTCAGAGGAGGAAGACGGATTTTGGAAATCAGTTTCGCGTCGTGGCCGTATAGAAAACAATATCTGTGATGACGAACAATTAGCGACAGGCGTTTTATTAAGAATTACTCTCAGATGTGATTAAGGCGAATGGCGCAGGTAAAGCATTTTTTTTTTAAATTATTTATTTCCATAAAAGAATGTTAATTTTACATCTAGCCCACTGCCTTATTTGATTAGTGGGCCAAGTTAGTTATACAAGGATAATTAGCAGCTAATTCTAAGTCCTATGTAGTAACTAGTTAGTATATAAGTGAACAGTAAGCAATGGGCAACATTAGTGTTAGTCTACTACAAACATTTAATCTTAAGACTAGTTACTAATCCTACAGCGTTACAGTTGTGTCAGCTAATTTATATAAACCTACTATAGAGCCTTGCTCATTGAGCTAATCCCAATGAGCGTGCCCCTGACACTGGGCAGGCCAAGATGGTAATCGCTGCAGGTTACTAATAATAATGTCTAAAAACTAAGTCCTACAACTAACTTATCCTAATGTCAAGTCCGGTGCGTTGTCTAGTTCGGTAAGGCTGCACCCCACCCCCCCAGAATCCTGTGGCGCGGCGGATTCAGACTGAGGAAGTCGGCCTTTCCGCGCCCAGGCGGTTTGGGAGTAGGGTATCAAACTCTATCTGTGTCCTGGTTTATCTCTTTCTTGTACTACTATAGTTCTTTCAGGTAGTCCTTTAGGACTTTCTGAGATACCGCGTTAGCCAGTTTATTTATGATGTCGAAAGTGTCGCGATGTCTGATTAGTCTATATGTGTCGTTGTGTGGTAGTTGGTCCCGCAGTACTGAGGCCACATCATTGAAAAGGGGGCACTCGTAGACTACATGGTCAGGAGTACCCTCCGGAACACCACAGTCACACGCAGGTGTCGCCTTTTTACCAAATCGACATAGATATGTCGAGTACGGTCCATGTCCAGTGAGGAAGTGGATGAGTCCCCGGGATGGATCGAAATGTGACATTTCCATCCTTTCCCTGACATCTGGTAGGAGCTCAAAGGTTCGACGCCCTGTTTCTTCGGTTTCCCACGAAAGTTGCCATAGCAGCTCCCCTTTTTTCCTAATCTCTACTTTATTTTCAGTCCTGCTGCCCAGAATTTCCTCGGTTTTTTCCAAATTCCCCTTTTTAGTCCAGTACCAAGCGGCCTGCTCCCGAATTTTGATATCCAGGGGGCAAAGCCCCATAATAACTAACAGGGCTCCTCCCGGTGTAGTTCTGTATGCCCCCACTGATCTCAGGATCATATTTCTCTGCACTCTCCTCACTGTCATGGCGGGCACCACCCTCGTGAGCCTGTGTGCCCAGACTCCGGATCCGTAACCCACTATGGATGTTAGTATACTGTTATGATAGAGTTTGATGAGATGTGGTGGAAGATGAAACCGCTTGTGCTCAATGGAGATGAGGTTGTTGAGTACCTGTAAAGCTCTTTGAGTTACGGTTTCGATGTGTCTACCAAAAGTCCACCTTTCATCAATGATGATACCAAGGTAGCGTGTCTCACGTCGCCGGAGAACTGGTGATCCATCTATCCTAACAGTTGGGTTACGAGCTAATTGTCCCTTTAGAAGAATATACGTAGACTTGGCCGGTGAAATTGTCATTTTTGTCTTGCGGCACCACAGTTGGAGTGTGTTTATTGTTCTCTCGATCTTAGGCTCTATGTCTTCTCGGCTACGGCCGCCGACCAGTAGGAGGAGACCATCTGCGTAGGCTATCACCTCCAGCACTTCATCACTTTGTTGTAATGTATCTAGTAAGGGTTCCATGTGGATGTCCCAGAACAGCGGACCCAGTACGGAACCCTGGGGACATCCCTTGGTGATAGTTTTCCTTACTCTTGTGCTAGCAGATGATAGCCAGACCTCCCGATCTTCACAATAGCTCCTCAGACAGCCATATAGCGGCCCTGGACATTCCTTCTCCCTTAAGCAGGAGAAGAGCGAAGGCCACCACAGGTTGTCGAAGGCGCCACTTATATCCACCATGATGCCAACAACGTACTTGTACGGGGTAGAGCCGCAGACCTCGGCCGCCAGGGCGATTGCATCAGATGCCGATCGTCCAGGCCTGAAGCCAAACTGCCTGTTGCTCATTCCGCACAGCACTCGGTGTGCAGCCAGTCTATCAGCCAGAAGTCTCTCCAGAATCTTCCCAAGCAGATCAAGCAGGCAGATAGGTCTATAAGATTTAGTTTCTGCTGGGTCTTTGTCAGCCCCTTTCTTTATAATTACCACATTTGCCCTCTTCCATATTCGAGGGAACTTTTTCTGCCTGAGGCATTCGTTATATAAATGAGTTAGAGGGGCGACTATCTGGGGGGCCAGGAATTGCACCACTTCCGCCACAATACCGTCTGGCCCAGGAGCTTTTCCTCTCTTCAAGGAATTTATATGGGCAGCTACCTCTTCTTCTGAGAATGGGTAGACTGCCATATCATTTTCATACGCATTGTTGTTATTCTCCCGCAGCTGCCGTTGTTCGTCTGTCTCATCCGCAGTATCATCAGGCAACAGGGAGTGGAGAAGGACCTCAGCAGTTTCCTGCCAAGACCCCGTCATCCGGTCCCCATGCCTGACGGTTGAAAGCTCCATCGGAGAACGGATCTTTTCCCGGACAAGCCTGTAGGGAACTCCCCATGGGTCTAATGCTAATTGGTTCAGAACAAAGTATTCCCAACTCTTTGTTCTAACTTCCCGTAGCTGTTTTTGGAAGTTATCTTTGGCTTCCCGGTAAAGCTGCAGCCATCTTTGTCTTTCTTGCCAGACGACACTGCGCTGGTAGTGCCTCCTGAGCCTTCTGACCGACCGGCGCATCTCCTCTAGTTCAGCAGGCCATGGTGATGGAGAGGCCGCCATGGCCCTCCTCCTAGTAGGTACAGCTGCTTTGACTGCTCGAGTTATTACTGAGACCAGTTCTTCGGCTCTGTTGTCAACGTCAAGGTCTCTGTGGTCGTCACCCTCTGATAACGGAGGAATGTCGCACTCCCCAGCAAGTCTCTCCCAGTCGGCTCTATTGTAATTGTATTGTATTTCCCACCCCCTGGCCCAGCGGCTCTCGCCATCTCCTATGTTGAAAGTAATGAGATTGTGGTCACTTGTAGTGGCATTCTCAACTACTTTCCATTGCTGGATTAGGTATGCTGCGTTTGGCGTAGCCAGGGTCACGTCGATGTTTGTGCCTTGGCCCCCTCCCGCCGCATAGGTCGGAGGGTTGCCTGGCTTGTTAGCCACTACAAGCTGCAAGGCCATGATGGCTTCTTCTGCCTTCTCTCCATTGGGATCCCTGGTGCCGCTGTACCATAGGGGGGATTTGGCATTCATATCGGCAGTCACAAATGTTTTCCGCCCCCGCAACGCCGTGATAGCTGTGGTGAGATGAGCTAGGTGTCTTTCAATATCATCACCATATTGGAAGTATGTGTTGATCATAATAATAGCTCCTGCTGGAGACTGCAGCTCCACGACGTTGCAGTGGCTGGTTGTGAACTGCGTTAGGACTGTAGCCCTTATCAGTTTGTTTGTAATAATAATTGCCGCTTTTGGGTCTTCTCCTCTGCAGACGACTTGCCAGGTCGCAGCTGTGAAAGCTATCTTCCCGTTTAGGGAGTACGGCTCCTGCAGGCAGACCACATCCAGTCTCCTCTCCTCCACTTCCCTTCGTAACTCCTGCATGACAAGTCTGCTGTTATGAGTGTTGAGTTGGCCAATGGTAATTTCCGTCATGTAGTTGTCTATGGAGTGTATGTGTGAATTCTGTCATGAGGCCATGTTTTGTTCCAGTCAAATGTGATACGTCCATTTGCCAGAACTGCTTGTCGATAAATTTCATTCAGGTCGAATTTTTCTCCACGTCTGTCAAAGACTTTCTTTAGTAGGTCACGCAGGGCTCCGAAGTCAGTGGGGAGATTCACTGACTTGAGTTGAATTCTGTCCACAGCCTCCATTACCGAGAAGGTGACTCTCTGTCCATATTCATGTCCTACCCGAACCACATGTCTCAAGGCAGTGGTCAGGGTAGTCGGCTGCTCCAGCCTCGCCAGTTGCATGGTGAGTTCAAGGTTTGGATAGACTCTAACTGGATCGACAGGTGGCAGTCTCACTACAGGATCTTATGTTGCATCTGGTTCACTTGAACTAGTTATTTTATTTTCTTGAACTGGTTGTTTTGTTGTTATATTTAATTCTGCTGAGACTGCCACCGTCTCTGGTACAGGATGCCGTTGCCGTAGGTCTTTAGTCGGCCTTGTTTCCCTGCTTGGGGAGGAGGGGAGCGTGACTGCCAGAGGCCTCGTTTGTGTCCCTCTATCCTTAGTAGTAGAGTCGGTTTGAGTGCCTTTATCTACGGTTCTGGTTGTGGTGCCCATGTGCAACCTCAAGAAAAGCTTGAAGGCACTCGCCCTCATGGCATCCCTCCTCCTTTTGCTAGGGGATTTCCTTTTGGGCATCCTGTTGGCTTTGGTTTGATCAGCCATAGTCTATTCTTGAAATAAGCCTTTGTTCCAGAAGTCTGTAGGTGGGGCAGCTACGTCCCATGGTACCACAGGGCTTTTTACCCCGTCTCTTGCAGGGGATACAAACCGCCGCAGCCCTACAGTCCTTCCTGACATGGCCATCCTCGCCACATTTCGAGCAGGCCGACCCCCTGGTACAGTGCCTCAAAACGTGGTCGAGATCTCCACAATTGTGGCAACGTGGTACGACCAGAAAGTCGCGTGTGTTAATGGCGTGAAAGCCGACGTATAGTCTGCCCATTGCTGTAATTTTTTTTCCACATGTGAGCGGAGACCTCGGCAACGTGATGGACCACATCACGGTCCCGAGGCCCAGTTTTGAATCTCAAATTGAAATTTGCTTTAAATTCTTCTTCTGTCATATCTTCAAAATTCTGAGCCTTTATAGATTTTTGCAGTTCTTCATTCGTCATGACTGTTGGTACATCATACAAGATGACCAATGGGTTTCTTTTCCTTGGTGGCTCGCATTTGACCACCGAGTTTAGTTTTGCATTACTTAACAGTTTCTCTTTGTCCTCTTCTGAAGCTACTTCAACAATAACAGAGTTTCTGCTGGGTTTTACCTTATTTATTTTAATTTTGTCTTTTGCTGGATTGATAGTTGTCGTAAGCAATTCCTGGATTCTTTTTAAGCTAGTGTCCTGACCAGGCAGGGTCCTTAGGAATACCGTTGTGTCTGATTTTTTAGTGACTTTTGCAATGGCATCCTTTGTAGTCTGCGGTTTTGGTGGCGCTTGTGCGACCACCGCTGCCCAGGTCTTTCCGGGTTGTTTCCTTAGTCACTCATTTTCTTTTGTAAGTTCTTCTACACGGCCCTCAAGCTTGGCGTTTGCGATAGCCCACGCCGCCAGTTCATTTTTGATTATAGTCAGAGCCGCTTGACTAATTTTACCATTTTTGATATGTTGCTCGAGGAGCAATGATATTCTCGTGTGTCTTTGTAGGACATTTTCCTCAGTTGCCTGTCCCGACTCGTCCTGAGGAGCGGGATCAGACATCACGGAAGCTCGCGTTGGCGCACTCGAATCACTCGTTTCTGGTGTAGCCATGATGAACGAGTGATAAAAAAAAGGGGTGGGAGCCCGTCTCTTGCCCCGGACCGGCTCCTCTGGCATGGGGGGGGGGGGGGGACATTCTGCAGCTCGCTCACCGACCTCGCCCCTAGGTCAAGAGCACTCCAGAACTGCTGGGTTCAGCGCGCCGTTTCCAGCGCACTGGTCCCCCTCGGTGACTTCGTCATCGGCGATTTCACGCGACGCACCCCGGCAACTGCACCCCGCACTCCGGAGAGGCGGATGCACCTCTCGCCCTTCGCCGCCTACTTGCCCGAGTTTCCACCTCTCGGCCAGGGACCCACTCCTACTCAGGTGGCGGGCCGGTCCCCCAGGCGTTCGGCGGTCTGGACCCATCTAACCTGGCCCAGGCGATGTTACCACCACCTGGGTTTGGCAGAACACGCCCCAGATACCCAGGGGCGCGGCGAAGCACCCTTGCCGACACGCGCCGCGATCCCACGCCGACAAACGAGATCGCCGGCATGCAGAGCACCTGTTGTTCTGTAACCTGCGAAAAGAAGGGACTGATGTATGGTCCCTCGACACAGCTCCCCCTGTGCCATGCACCCTTCGCTTTCGCATCGGGTTGGGTCGCAGCTCTCCCTTTTGTCGCAAGGCAAAATGCCAAGCTTAACGTCTGGCACCACGGGAAGGCGGAAAGAGCCACTTGGGAAGGAGAGACTATAAGAGACGCATCACTTCCCCTGTGAGGACTGCCGCGGCACGCCCGTCTGGAAGCGATACGCCCCAGTGCGAGACTCCGTGCCTTACGGCGCGCCGGCTACGGGCGAGCCCGCGCCGAACGCGCCGTCGAGCGACCGACCTCACGCCAGATAAAGCATTTGCCAAAGCGGTACAGCATAAGGTGGGACGAGGCAGTCTGAATTACATTTTATAGATGTATTTCTCACATATCTCAGAGCCTCTCGCGGTCGTCGTCGTCGGCGTCGTCGTCGTCGTCGTCGTCGCCGCCGCCGACGCTTCTGCAGAAGTAGCAAATGGCCATCGTAGCAAATGCGGCGAGGGACTCCCTGCCTTCGATTCCGAATGCACAAAGTGTGTGGTCTTGTTTCCCAGTCTATATTTGGTCGGTCTCGTAAGAGGTTGAATGTAACGAATGGGTGGGAAAGAGCAAGGGGCAGCGGCTGTGCAGAACGAAAACACAATTCCTCAGGGTGTTAGCGTTTCGAGATGAGTCGTATATAAGTTATAGTTGGTCGCCAGTGACCATGTGGCCTAATGGATCAGGCGTCGGACTTCGGATCTGAAGATTACAGGTTCGAATCCTGTCACGCTCGTGTTTTTCCAGTTCTGAAAAACAAACCTACTGTTTTAATGTAGCAATTGAGCAGTACGAAACCGTCTGAATGTTGCTGTTGACCATTTTTTGCTTGGAGTTGCTCTTGAGCTTGAAACACACACAACAAGACCGGTGTTAACTAGCGAAATGGTCGGCAGGGTGCCGTCACCGCGAGTTTTGACTGGCACTTGCACATCTAAAACAACGTCGGAAAGTAAATCGTTCGGCTTTTGAGTCACATCAAGTATGTGTGTTAATTTTGACGCCACTAGCTCTGCATGTTGTCATGCAATTCCTTTACCTCTCAGAAATGATTATGAAATAAAAGTGAAGTACGTGACTAGTGTGACGTTAGGCAGCATGGAGAGATTCTGTATGGGACCACCCAACCCAAACGAGTACAGTGTGACTTGCTACCCGGGAGGCATTAACCGAGGCACCCGGCTATCTAAGTCGGTAGAGCGTGAGACTCTTAATCCCAGGGTTGTGGGTTCGAGCCCCACGCTGGGAGGAGCGGAATTTTGTTCCGCTGCAGAGGTAAATTACCCTTTTTCTGATTAACGTGATATAATGTAAATAGCAACTTTAAACTGTGCCTACGTCTCTGTCAGTCACAAGGAAACTGTATTTGAACGTGAAGGTGATTTTGTAGACATGTGTGAAAGACCTGTTCTGAAATGCAAGTGTTGTTGTTTGGAGAGCACATCGGTTGCGTGTCAGATGTGTAGCCAAGCAGTAATGGGTCGCCATAGCTGCAAATATTAGAAGCTAATATGAAGTGTTGTCAGCTGAAGTCTGATGATGCAGGCGACCGTAAGGCCGAAGGACGCAAGAGTACCGCTAGGCCGCGCCTCTTTAGCTCAGTGGAAGAGCACTGGTGTAAAAAACCAGGGGTGGTAAGTTCCATCCTCAGAGGAGGAAGACGAATTTTGGAAATCAGTTTCGCGTTGTGGCCGTATAGCAAACAGTATCTGTGATGACGAACAACTAGCGACAGGCGTTTTATTAAGAATTACTCTCAGATGTGATTAAGGCGAATGGCGCAGATAAAGCATTTGCCAAAGCGGTACAGCATACTGTGGGACGAGGCAGTCTGAATTACATTTTATAGATGTATTTCTCACATATCTTAGAGCCTGTCGTCGTCGTCGTCGTCGTCGTCGTCGTCGTCGTCGTCGTCGTCGCCGCCGCCACTTCTGCAGAAGTAGCAAATGGCCATCATAGCAAATGCGGCGAGGGACGCCCTGCCTTCGATTCCGAATGCACGAAGCGTGTGGTCTTGTTTCCCAGTCTATATTTGGTCGGTCTCGTAAGAGGTTGAATGTAACGAATGGGTGGGAAACAGCAAGGGGCAGCGGCAGTGCAGAACGAAAACACAATTACTCAGGGTGTGAGCGTTTCGAGATGAGTCGTATACAAGTTATAGTTGGTCGTCAGTGACCGTGTGGCCTAATGGATCAGTCGTCAGTCAGCCAGCGGCTGCGCTGGAGGTCGGACGTGCCGTGCTGTGTGCTGTGCTGCGTTAGCTCCGCGTGGTAAGTCTCTGCTCTTGCTGCAACGCTTCGCTGTCTATAGTATTTGTGTAGACATGAAAAAGAATTAAGAGATGTCGCAACCGCAACGAAAAGATACTTTGAAATTCACGTTTGATCGCAACTTTGTCCGACCGAGGTCATTTGATGTTGAACAGTGGTTAGAGGATGATGTTAAAATAGGACTTGATGATATTATCGGCATACATTTCTCGATTATGAACAGTGTGGTTTTCGTGAAACTTGCCAGTCCAGAATTGTGTGAAAGGATAGTTCGATCTTGTGGTGGCATTCTGAAATTTAAACATGCTGACGGAAATGTTGGGGAGGTTACCGTTGCCCATGCTGGTCTAGGTATTCGGACCGTGCGAGTCTTTGAACTTCCCTTTGAAATTAGAAGTGACCAGATAAATGCTGTTATTGCTCCATACGGGAAAGTTTTGAGTAATATTGCCGAACGGTGGTCTGCTGCACACAAATTCCCTGTTTTGAATGGTGTGCGCCAATTAAAAGTCGAATTGCAGAAGCACATTCCGTCGTTTATAAACGTCTGCGGATATAGAGCTGTTGTGATGTATGATGACCAACCGAAAACGTGTGCTGTCTGCAATTTACCAGGCCACGTTCGTGCAGACTGTGTTCAAAGGCGAGTGGCGCAACTGCCTGCCGGCGATGCCGTCAGGCCCCCTGCTATGTCAACGCTGCCCGTGACATATGTCGCCGTAGCGCGCGGTTTTGCAAGTGCCACTGCGCCCCCCGAAGTTACTACGAATACCGACCCACAAGCGACCGACCAACCGACCGACTCAGGTGTAGCATCTGTAGACACTCAACCCTCCTGCGAAGACATATCTGCTCCTGCCCTTGTCGCCGTGGAATCGCCCAATGAGGCAATGGATACGGACGCGACCTCAGTCGCTTCGGGTAGTGCTCCTCTGCATCCTGGAGCTTCTTTAGGAGGTATCAAAAGCGTATCAGGTGCACAGAAAACGGACTCGCAACCAGCCGTTTCTAGTGGTGCTCTTCCGAATCCTGCAGCTGCCTTAGGCACTGACCACAGCCCGTCAAGTGCAATGAAATCAGACCTGGCGTCAGTCACTTCGAGTAGTGCTACTTTGCAACCTGAGGCTTCTTCAGGTACCGTCCAAAGTCCACCACGAGACGCATCTCCCAAGAAATCTAAAAAACGGAGGATCGCGCGTCAAGGTGCAGAGCAGACTGCACCACAACTGCGTGAACAGGCGAAGCAAATAGGGGGCAAAATACGTCAATCTGCATCTGAGAACTTGCAGTGCAATCAGCAGTCATCTAACGAAGACCCTGTGTCCTTGGATAGTACCTCCGGTTCTGCCAGTTTGCCCTCCGATGACGTAGCAATTACCCGAACCGAAGATAAAAATCACCAGCAAACACCTGAATATAGTGCACCACTTAATGAAGAACCGATGACAGGGCTGTCGAATCCGTGGGCAGACGATGTCGACGACACTACAAAGGTGGACGAAATTATGGACACCACAGGAACCGTTACAGTCACCACGATGGCCACACCACGCGATGACGTCGTCTTGAATGTCATCGCCGCGACGGATACTGTCCCAGACACGGAGGAGCCGACTGATCCCTTCCCAAGTCATGAATATTTCTAGTCTGAACGGTTTTACTGACTTGTGTCCACATTTCTCTCGGGTCAGATTTCTTAATGTTTTTTCGAAATGATATGTTGCCAGAGTTTTTCCTAATTACACTCCCGTCTTGGCTAACGTAGTTCCGTTGCAGGCCTATAAGATCGCTACGCTGAACATCAATAAAATTTGTAGCCCATTTAATTTACAAAATTTAAAAGATTTCCTGTATGCAGCTGATGTGGACATTTTGTTTTTACAAGAAGTAACAAACATCGAACTTGACTTCATACAGGGGTATAATGCTATAGTCAATCCTGGAATTGGATGTGATTTGGGTACCGCATTTCTTTTCAAAGAGGGCGTCGTCATTACAGACGTAACAAAACTGCCTAACGGCAGAGGCATTGCCGGCACGCTTTATAACACCAGGATTATTAATGTCTATGCCCCATCTGGTTCTACCAATCGGTGCCAACGAGCACAGTTTTTTAAGGAGGGAATTGTTCCTTTGTTTGGTGTACACTGCACCCATACCATCCTTGGAGGCGACTTTAACAGTGTCATACATGCCAAAGACCAAACTCTGAACTACAACAAATCGCCGGACCTGGAACGTATCGTCACCGACCTCCGTTTAACTGATTCGTGGGAGCAAAAGCACGGCGCGGCACCCGGCTTTACCCACCTCACTAATCATTCAGCGAGCCGGTTGGATCGAATATATGTCTCGCCCAATCTGAAACACCGCATCCTGCAGTCTGAAGTTTGGCCAACCGTTTTTTCGGACCACGCTGCATATATATGCACATTAAATTTGGAACGACAAGGAACCTGTCGATAGAAAGGTCCATGGAAACTTAATGTTTCACACTTAAAAGATCCTGCCTGTCGAGAAGCCTTTCTCACCACTTGGAGAGCCTGCGAGACCAAACTCAGCTCTTACCACTCGACCTTGGATTGGTGGCTCAAATGCGCCAAACCTCAGATCCGGAGATGTTTCATCAACTACTCCCGGGAGAAGAGCTTTTGGCGGAAAAGAACGATAGAATTTTACTTTCATTGTCTCCGAGAACTCTACCTGCAAGGTGCTACAGCTATTGGGAACCATGGGAGAATTAAAAAATTAAGGCGACAACAGCTTGAAGGATACCAAATAAGGTCAAGAGCAGAGACTGTGGCGCAAAAAGAAGCCACTTCGATATATCATGTGATTCGTGAAACTAAACGAGGATTCCGCAAAATACTGACGGAGCTTAAAACTGATAATGGAACCACCTTGACAATGCACAACGACATAAAAGCAGAAATACTAACCCATTTCGACAACTTGTTTTCACATAAAGAGGTAGACGAAAAAGCACAGGACGATTTACTGACCCACCTGCAAGGACGCGTTGGTAACGCGTACGCAGAAGCTCTAATAGCGGAGGCGACCGAAGACGATGTACACTATGCTGTCTATCAAAGTGCAAAAAATAAATCCCCTGGAGCTGACGGCATACCAGCAGAATTTTATCAAGTCTTCTGGGAACATATAAAACATAGAATTACATGCATCTGTAATGAACTTCTGAACCTCAATAAGGAGATACCGAAAGATTTTCGTGAAGGTATGATAGTGTTAATCGCAAAAAAATCGGCTGGCAAGAAAATTGGAAATTTGAGACCAATCACTCTGCTGAACAGTGACTATAAAATTTTTTCGCGGCTCTTAGCCCACAGACTTAAAAATGTAATGGCCAGCGTCACCGGCCCATATCAGTCTAGCGTGGGCAAAGATAGGAAAATTCAGCAGACGCTGTCCGACTACGGCGACATAATTTCAATAGCAGAAGTATGTCGACTAAAATGTGCCATCGTGTCGTTAGATTTCGATAAAGCCTTCGACAGGATCAGCCACTCCTACCTCCTGAAAACGATGGGCGCAATGGGTTTTCCGCCGAGATTCGTCGACCTCATACGACGTTTGGTAACGAATAACTCCTCCAGAATCATCATAAATGGACAGCCTAGCCGGCCAGTCGAGATCGCATGTTCCGTCAGGCAAGGTTGTCCGTTGTCCATGGCACTTTTTGCCATGGCCATCGAACCTTTGCTCGCTACCTTGACTCAGCGGTTACAAGGATTGCAAATACGAGGAAACAAAATAATATGTAAAGCTTATGCGGACGATGTTGGGTTTCTCGTTATGAATGTAGCGGAAGTCGAGACGGCAATGCACATAATAGAAAAATACGAACGAGCGTCAGCCGCGAGGTTAAACAAAACCATGTCCGGCATATTCAATATCGGATGTGGCATTGGCATGCGCACACACGGTCAGTTACGTGAGCTAACAGCCTTGAAGTGTCTCGGCATTGATTTCCGAAAAAATATACGTCAAACTATTGCGGCCAACTATAGACAAGTACTAACTACCATACGAGCTAGTGTACGGACACATAGTATTCGTCAATTAAATGAAATTCAGAGAGTGTCTTTAGCGAACGTCTCTATTACTTCCAAAGTCAATTATGTCGCCCAGATACTGCCAATACCCGCCGGCATCGCCAAACAAATTATGTCAGCAATAGGCTATTTTGTGAGCCGTGGCCACATATTTAAAATCCAGTATGACACTCTGACGCTCGCCACTAATAATGGCGGCTTAAACTTAACGAATGTTACTAAAAAGTCGCAGGCTCTGTACATCTCCAATACATTTCAACAATGGAGACAATCCGGCAGCTGTATCGCCGCGCACTTGCTATCTGAAATAGCCCCAGATGACCTCTCTCCACCCATTAATGTGCAGCACATACCGAGCGGACTTTACCATTTACGATGGTTTTTAATAGAATATAGCTACCTACGTTCAAGAATTCCGGAAAAAGACATGACAAACGTAAAAGAAATATATGGCAAACTGATGGGAGAAAAGAAGAACAACAAAATAGAACAAAACTATCCATGTTCTAACTGGAAAGTGATATGGGCAAATATTCATAACCGTAACTTAGCTACTCATCTGAAAGCAACATGGTACTTTGTTGTAAATAGGAAAGTTGCAACAAACTCGAAACTTCATTCGATCCACTTAGCGGATTCGCCTTTGTGTGCAACGTGTAGTTTAATTGATAACGAAGAACATCTTTCGTGTGCGACAAGGTTAAAGATATCTGGCTGAATGTCCGACGAAAGCTGGCACTCATCCTTCGAACGTCACCTAACGCTATAACGCCTGCGGACTTTTTGACACCGGATGATGTACCCTTTCCTAACACGAAACGCAACGCAGTCAATTGGCTGAAAGCGGCAACGGTCCATTACCTCTTCACGAAGGAAGAGAAAAGCCAAGAGGATTTTTGGATCTCTCTGCTAACTGAGCATCACATGTTACTGAAGACTAGTAAATATAAAGAAACATACGCAAATTTTTTAATCAAGACCTTGATGTAAAAGAATTAACAAGGAATATCTGCGGACACAGAAGACAAACGTAAGAGAGTGTTCACCACTACTAACTTACTTAACAATCGTGAAAAAAAAAAATTATTTTAGTTTTTACCGGAATTGCCGTTCTTTGAGTTCAACGTTTATTAATTTATTTTTCAAGAAGCCATTATAAATAGTTGCTTCTCACCGAATATGGTTTGTTTTTTAAGCATTTTCAGAGAGAAGAGGCAGTTTCGAAATGCCCTCTGACGTTTCTTTGTCAAGGAAGACTATTTGCTTTAAGTGTGACAACAAAAAACAGCGATGAAGAAGGAAACAAACTGAACATAACTTCTGTTTCTACCTACTGAAGACTTCATTCTTTTTTCACATTATCAATAAGCCCAAAGAAGGGCTACATTAGTTTCTGCACGATAAAGGGATTAACTTCGTCTCATCAGTTTATGGTAATGTACATGGCGTGAGAAGCCGACACCGATGAAGGCGAATTATGGAGGCTAAAAGGGGTGATGGGAGGCCCAAAAAAAAAAAAAAAAAAGTCGGTAGAGCGTCAGACTCTTAATCCCAGGGTCGTGGGTTCGAGCCAGACGCTGGGCGGAACGGAATTTTGTACCGCTGCAGATAAAAAAAAAAAATGGATCAGGCGTCGGACTTCGGATCTGAAGATTACAGGTTCGAATGCTGTCAAGCTCATGTTTTTCCAGTTCTGAAAAAGAAACATACCGTTTGAATGTAGCAATTGAGCAGTACGAAACCGTCTGAATGTTGCTGTTGACCATTTTTTGCTTGGAGTTGCTCTTGAGCTTGAAACACACACAACAAGACCGGTGTTAACTAGCGAAATGGTCGGCATGGTGCCGTCACCGCGAGTTTTGACTGGCACTTGCACATCTAAAACAACGTCGGAAAATAACTCGTTCGGCTTTTGAGTCACATCAAGTATGTGTGTTAATTTTGACGCCACTAGCTCTGCATGTTGTCATGCAATTCCTTTACCTCTCAGAAATGATTATGAAATAAAAGTGAAGTACGTGACGAGTGTGACGTTACGAAAACATTAGGCAGCATGGAGAGATTTTGTATGGGACCACCCAACCCAAACGAGTACTGTGTGACTTGCTACCCGGCAGGTATTGACCGAGGCAGCCGGCTAGCAAATTCGGTAGAGCGTGAGACTCTTAATCCCAGGGTTGTGGGTTCGAGCCACACGCTGGGCGGAACGGAATATTGTTCCGCTGCAGATGTAAATTACCCTTTTTCTGATTAACGTGATATAATGTAAATAGCAACATTAAACTTTGCCTACGTCTATGTCAGTCGCAGGGAAACTGTATTTGAAGGTGAAGGAGATTTTGTAGACATGTGTGAAAGACATGTTCTGAAATGCAAGTGTTGTTGTTTGGAGAGCACATCGGTTACGTGTCAGATGTGTAGCCAAGCAGTAATGGGTCGCCATAGCTGCAAATATTAGAAGCTAATATGAAGTGTTGTCAGGTAAAGTCTGATGATGCAGGCGACCGTATGGCCGAAGTACATAAGAGTACCGCTAGGCCGCGCCTCTTTAGCTCAGTGGTAGAGCACTGGTGTAGTAAACCAGGCGTGGTAAGTTCCATCCTCAGACGAGGAAAACGCATTTTGGAAATCAGTTTCGCGTCGTGGCCATATAGCAAACAGTATCTGTGATGACGAACAATTAGTGACAGGCGTTTTATTAAGAATTACTCTCAGATGTGATTAAGGCGAATGGCGCAGATAAAGCATTTGCCAATGCGGTACAGCATAAGGTGGGACGAGGCAGTCTGAATTACATTTTATAGATGTATTTCTCACATATCTCAGAGCCTCTCGCGGTCGTCGTCGTCGTCGTCGTCGCAGCCGCCGCTTCTGCAGAAGTAGCAAATGTCCATCGTAGCAAATGCGGCGAGGGACGACCTGCCTTCGATTCCGAATGCACAAAGTTTGTGGTCTTGTTTCCCAGTCTATATTTGGTCGGTCTCGTAAGAGGTTGAATGTAACGAATGGGTGGGAAAGAGCAAGGGGCAGCGGCTGTGCAGAACGAAAACACAATTCCTCAGGGTGTGAGCGTTTCGAGATGAGTCGTATACAAGTTATAGTTGGTCGTCAGTGACCGTGTGGCCTAATGGACAGTCTGCCTACGGCAGCGGTGGCGAGCGGACCACCAGGGCCAGCGCGCTGTGGCAGGAAGTGTTTACGTCAGGCGGTGAGTCGTGTGCTTACAGCGTCTGCTTTATAGTATACGTTCAGTTCTGTAGGATCTGATATGGAATTATGAATCCGACTAACAGGAAAGATACCTTGAAGTTTACCTTCGATAGGAACTTTTCGAAACCAAATTCGTTTGAAGTTGAAGCATGGTTAGAGGAAACAGCTAAGATTACTTTTGATGACATTGTAGGGATAAATTTCTCTATCGTGACTAGTGTTGTTTATGTGAAATTAACGTCCTCTGAAATGTGTGGTACAATTGTGGAGTCCAGTGGAGGTGTACTGAAGTTTAAACATAGAGATGGTACCGTCAGTGACGTCGGCATTACGCTTGCTGGACTGGGCATCCGAACGGCACGTATTTTCGAACTCCCGTTTGAAATATCAGCCGCGCAAATAAATTCTGCATTAACACCTTACGGGAGGGTCATTAACAATTTTGCGGAGCGTTGGTCCAAAGCCCACAAATTTCCAGTGCTGAACGGCGTCAGGCAGGTTAAGATCGATCTACAGAAGCACATACCTTCATATATTTACGTAGGTGGACATCGCGGAATTGTCATATATGATGGGCAGCCAAAAACGTGTGCCGGCTGTGGTGCGCCCGGCCACGTGCGCTCTGAATGTATACAAAGACGCGTGACGCAGATACCTGTCGGTGAAGCCTCTAGCCCCCCTGTGACGACAGCACTGCCACTGACATACGCTGCCGCGGCTTCTGGTCTTCCACCCGCGACCCCGCCTGTAGATGCCCCTCGTTTGAATGATGTTTTGGCCGATAACGTCAAAGAACCGAGTGCTGAAGCGGCACCGCCGCTACCACACTCAGAGATGGAGGTAACGACGGATGACTCCCCAGTGGTTGATGCCAATGGTACTGAGGATGAAGCAGACGCTGTGTTCCCGGCGGATCAACCCCAGAGTCAACAGTCCACTTCGGATGCTGATGATACCGCGAACCCTAACAGGAAGCCTTCCAAAAAGAAGCGGAGACTTGCACATCAAGGAGCCAATCAGCTCGCCCCACAGCTCCGCAAAAAAGCGAAACGAATAAGCAGCCAAATGAGTCAGAACACTTCTGAACCCTCTGAAGTTGGTCTCCCTGGGTCTGGTCGAATGGACATTGATCCTGTAGTGTCTCCCCCTGTGAATCCACGACGGGTGGAAGATAGTGATACCTCGAGTAGAGTCGTTTTGCCGGATACCCACGCTCAAGGAAACGCAGGATCGCTTTTGTCAGAGGCCACTCTCACTCGGAATTGGGCACAGGAAATGGAAGTATTGGATGCGAGCAATGATGCGGCTGTCATGCGGACCATTGAGACGGAATCTTCGGCACCCCCCACAGAGCAGCATACACCAGCCGTACCGGGAACTACGGGAACTTCGACTGACGCGCTTGGCCTCAATTTCGTTAGGCATCCTTCTAAGACTGTTTAATTAATAGTATGTGCCTTCTCCCACGAACAAGCCCCAAGCCTATAAAATTGCCACGTTAAACATCAATAAGATACAGTCGTACTGGCGGCTCCGTAATTTACAAGATTTTGTATACGCAGTGGATATCGATATTCTGTTACTTCAAGAAGTCGCTGCGATTGAACTTGACCGAATAACTGGTTATACTACTCTCTCCAATTCCGGGAGCGGTGCGAATTTAGGGACAGCGATTCTGTTAAAAGAAGGGATTGTAGCGACCGACGCAGAAAAACTGCCTGATCATAGAGGTATCGCTGTCACTTTCCATCGGACACGCATAATCAATGTTTACGTCCCGTCCGGCAGTAGCAATAGGCGTGATAGGGCTGAGTTCTTCACAAGCGCCATAGTCCCACTTTTTAGGGGAACCTACGATCGTATAATTTTTGCGGGTGACTTCAGTTGTGTCTTAAGTCCAAAAGACCAGACGCCTAATTTTAACAAATCTGGAGAACTCGAACGTATCGTCCAAGAAATGAACCTCATTGACACATGGGAGCATACGCGCGGAGCGGCACCTGGGTTCACTCATGTCACGAACCACTCTGCAAGCCGGCTAGACAGAATCTATGTATCGGCGTGTATGAAGACTCAAGTCCTCTATTCCGAAGTTTGGCCCTCAATTTTTTCCGATCATGCCGCATATATTTGTACTGTTAACATGGTCAAGCAAGGCACATTTCGCGGCAGAGGTTTCTGGAAACTTAACAGTGCTCTCCTTAACGATGTTGACTGTCACCGTGTCTTTAACGAAACATGGGAGGCATGTGAACGACGGGTTGCACAGTATGCCTCCGTTACTGAATGGTGGATAACACATGCCAAACCAACTTTATCAAAAATGTTTAAACGCTACGCTCGGGACAAATCCTGGTGGCAACCGCAAACGTCTGAGTTTTATTTTACTTGTCTCAGGGAGCTCTACCAGTCCGATGTGACTGTACCTGAAAATTTTATGCAGATTAAAAAAATTAAGGCAAAATTATTAAAACTTCAGCGGCAGCAGGCAGAAGGCTTTCAAATAAGGTCCAGGCCCCACAATGTGATAGACGACGAAATGACATCCATGTTTAACGTCATTCGTGAAAATAAGAGGGGGCGGCGGAGATTAATAACTCGTCTTCAGTTGAGTGAAGGCGTTGCGCTCACGCGGCAACAAGACATACGGAACGCACTTCACAATCACCTGGCAGATCTGCTGGCTACGACACATACCGACGATGGAACTCACGATGAATTACTCAATAACCTGCAAAGGACTTTGGGTGCTGCTGAAGTCGAAACTCTCATGCGAGAAATTGATGAAGACGAATTGGATTCTGCGCTATCACGAAGTCCGAAAAATAAATCGCCGGGACCCGACGGTCTCACTGCTGAATTTTATCTTACTTTCCGTGACAAATTAAAGCCCAAGTTGTTGAGTATGTTTAATGAAATTTTACGGCCAGATTTTAATGTTCCTCAGGCTCTCGTGGAAGGCATCGTGGTTTTAATCCCTAAACGCCCAATGTGCAGTTCTGTTGACGATTTTCGGCCGCTTACTTTACGGAACAGTGACTACAAAATTTTAGCACGTATTATTTCTAATAGATTGAAAATGTTGATGAATACTGTCATTGGTCAGTACCAGACCAGTGTAGGTGTCGGTAGGACGATCTTCCAAAATTTGTCTCAATACAGGGACGTCATAGCCATTGCAAATGCGTGCAAGATACGGTGTGCGCTAGTCTCCCTTGACTTTTCAAAGGCATTCGACAGAGTAAACCATCAGTTTCTCATCCGGACGATGCATGCCATGGGATTTCCACTACGTGTTATCAATCTTATACATGAGCTCCTTCGTAAAGGAGTAACTCGACTCATGGTGAATGGCCAGCTGAGCGCATCGATTAATATTACTAATTCAGTGCGACAGGGATGCCCTATGTCAATGGCCTTGTTTGCCATTGCCATTGAGCCTTTGCTTGTCACCTTGACACAGCGTCTACAAGGATTAACCATCCACGGCATTAAGATTGTTTGTACTGCATATGCGGATGACGTCGGATTTTTGGTCATGGACGAAGGTGAAGTCGAGGAAGCCCTTCAGATCGTCAAAAACTACGAACTTGTTGCGGGTGCGAAGTTGAATGCCAGGAAATCTGGCATTATGAACATAGGACGCGGCATCTCGCTGCACCATCACGGCCAGTTGCAACTACTTTCTTAAATGAAATGCCTTGGTATTGAGTACAGGAGCAACATACAGCACACAATTGCGGTGAACTATAGGAATCTCCTGGCAAATATGCGTGCTTGCATGCAGACCCACTACCTAAGGAGCCTTGATGAACTGCAGAAAGTCACCTTCGCTAATGTTTACCTCACCTCAAAGATTAACTACGTTGCACAAGTACTGCCCATGCCACAGGAGACAGCGAAGCGTATGATGTCCGCTCTAGGCCATTTTGTCACACGTGGACACATTTTTAAAGTCAAGTACGATACGCTCACTCTCTCCACGACCGATGGAGGCTTAAATTTAACAGATGTTCGTTCCAAGTCACGAGCTTTGTACGTATGCACCACCTACAAACGGTGGAGGTCGTTACCGAACAGTCTAACGGCTCACCTGTTAACCGAAATAGCGCCGGCCTGCCTGCAGCCTCCCCTCTCTGTTCAACATATTCCGGCTGCGCTGACTCACTTTAAGAGCTTTTTCATTGAATTCAGTTACGTACGGTCAACTCTCCCAGAAAATGAGCTTTCCGTGGTGAAGTTAGTTTATAATAAACTACTGGCAACTAAGAACAGGAACAACATCGAACACAAATACCCCAATCATCGCTGGCCAGTGATATGGAAAAACATACATAGCCGTGATTTACCAACGTCAGTGAAAGCCTCTTGGTACAGGGTCGTGAACCGTAAAATAAGTACCAATTCACGACTTCATGCTCTACATTTGGCTGACTCACCTTTGTGCCTTACGTGCAACTTGCCTGATACTGATGAACATCGTTTTTTGTGCACCACTGTCCAAGCAGTTTGGCCATGCATTCGCCAAAAACTGGCTACGATTATGAGGACTTCCCAGCTTTGTATTAAACCTGAAGATTTCCTGTATCCGGATTCAGTGCCGTACCCGAACACCAAACGGAACTCTGTCAATTGGTTGAAGGGTCATTATGTTCATTATTTACAGACGCAAGAACCCAAGAGTGAGGCGGCGTTCTGTCTTTACCTGGCATTACAGTTTCACATACATTCACAGACGAGACATTACAGGAAACGATATGCGAATTTTTTAGAAGTCGTTCTTCGATGAAAGATGTATTTTTTTTCTTTCCTTCATTCTACATTGCTTTGTTTTTTTTCTTTTCTTCTTCAAATGTCACAGTGACGTATACTGAACAGTGTTACGACAAGGACTATTTTATTTCCTTCTGTTTTTCTAGAGGACCAGAGTTCCTTGTTTCATTTTCTATTTAAAAAAAAAATAAATTATAATAAAAAAATAAACAATTATAAAAGTTGATAAAAAAACCAACAACAAAACGAAAGCACTAAAAAAGAACAACAAACAACAGAAAGAGTGTTGCAGACCAGAAGTAGGGGATTGCTGCCTGGGGTGAAGTACGGTGGGGACTTTGTGGGCCCTCTCGCCGCCACGGTAGCCGTGAAGGCCCAGGACAAATCTCTGAAAATGGAATACCACACACGCACAAAAAAAAAAAAAAAAATTCTACTTTGTCACCATTGCGGGACTATGCATTAGGTTTAGAAGTATCTTTGGTTTGGAAATTGGAATAGTTCAGAAGAATAAGTAATTCAGAAATCATGGCAGATGAAGCCGACGCCGACGAAGGCGATTTATGGCGAGCGCAAGGCGGGGATGAAGGGGAGGAAGGAGACCCTCAGAAAAAAAAAAAAAAAAATGGATCAGGCGTCGGACTTCGGATCTGAAGATTACAGGTTCGAATGCTGTCACGCTCGTGTTTTTCCAGTTCTGAAAAAGAAACATACCGTTTTAATGTAGCAATTGAGCAGTACGAAACCGTCTGAATGTTGCTGTTGACTATTTTTTGCTTGGAGTTGCTCTTGAGCTTGAAACACACACAACAAGACCGGTGTTAACTAGCGAAGTGGTCGGCAGGGTGCCGTCACCGCGAGTTTTGATAGGCACTTGCACATCTAAAACAACGTCGGAAAGTAAATCGTTCGGCTTTTGAGTCACATCAAGTATGTGTGTTAATTTTGACGCCACTAGCTCTGCATGTTGTCATGCAATTCCTTTACCTCTCAGAAATGATTATGAAATAAAAGTTAAGTACGTGACGAGTGTGACGTTAGGAAAACATTAGGCAGCATGGAGAGATTCTGTATGGGACCACCCAACGCAAACGAGAACTGTGTGACTTGCTACCCGGGAGGTATTAACGGAGGCAGCCGGCTAGCTAAGTCGGTAGAGCGTGAGACTCTTAATCCCAGGGTTGTGGGTTCGAGCCCAACGCTGGGCGGAACGGAATTTTGTTCCGCTGCAGATGTAAATTACCGTTTTTCTGATTAACGTGATATAATGTAAATAGCAACTTTAACATTTGCCTACGTCTCTGTCAGTCGCAGGGAAACTGTATTTGAAGGTGAAGGTGATTTTGTAGACATGTGTGAAAGACATGTTCTGAAATGCAAGTGTTGTTGTTTGGAGAGCACATCGGTTACGTGTCAGATGTGTAGCCAAGGAGTAATGGGTCGCCATAGCTGCAAATATTAGAAGCTAATTGATGTGTTGTCAGCTGAAGTCTGATGATGCAGGCGACCGTAAGGCCGAAGAACGCAAGAGTACCGCTAGGCCGCGCCTCTTTAGCTCAATGGTAGATCACTGGTGTAGTAAACCAGTGGGGGTAAGTTCCATCCTTAGAGGAGGAAGACGAATTTTGGAAATCACTTTCGCGTCGTGGCCGTATAGCAAACAGTATCTGTGATGACGAACAATTAGCGACAGGCGTTTTATTAAGAATTACTCTCAGATGTGATTAAGGCGAATGGCGCAGATAAAGCATTTGCCAAAGCGGTACAGCCTAAGGTGGGACGAGGCAGTCTGAATTACATTTTATAGATGTATTTCTCACATATCTCAGAGCCTCTCGCGGTCGTCGTCGTCGTCGTCGTCGTCGTCGTCGTCGTCGTCGTCGTCGTCGTCGCCGACGCTTCTGCAGAAGTAGCAAATGGCCATCGTAGCAAATGCGGCGAGGGACGCCCTGCCTTCGATTCCGAATGCACAAAGTT
This sequence comes from Schistocerca gregaria, assembly GCF_023897955.1. Taxonomy (NCBI): domain Eukaryota; kingdom Metazoa; phylum Arthropoda; class Insecta; order Orthoptera; family Acrididae; genus Schistocerca; species Schistocerca gregaria. The sequence continues at coordinate 406,942 of NC_064926.1, forward strand.
TGTGGTCTTGTTTCCCAGTCTATATTTGGTCGGCCTCGTAAGAGGTTGAATGTAACGAATGGGTGGGAAAGAGCAAGGGGCAGCGGCTGTGCAGAACGAAAACACAATTCCTCAGGGTGTGAGCGTTTCGAGATGGGTCGTATACAAGTTATAGTTGGTCGTCAGTGACCGTGTGGCCTAATGGATCAGGCGTCGGACTTCGGATCTGAAGATTACAGGTTCGAATGCTGTCACGCTCGTGTTTTTCCAGTTCTGAAAAAGAAACATACCGTTTTGATGTAGCAATTGAGCAGTACGAAACCGTCTGAATGTTGCTGTTGACCATTTTTTGCTTGGAGTTGCTCTTGAGCTTGAAACACACACAACAAGACCGGTGTTAACTAGCGAAGTGGTCGGCAGGGTGCCGTCACCGCGAGTTTTGACTGGCACTTGCACATCTAAAACAACGTCCGAAAGTAAATCGTTCCGCTTTTGAGTCACATCAAGTATGTGTGTTAATTTTGACGCCACTAGCTCTGCATGTTGTCATGCAATTCCTTTACCTCTCAGAAATGATTATGAAATAAAAGTGAAGTACGTGACGAGTGTGACGTTAGGAAAACATTAGGCAGCATGGAGAGATTCTGTATGGGACCACCCAACCCAAACGAGTACTGTGTGACTTGCTACCCGGGAGGTATTAACGGAGGAAGCCGGCTAGCTAAGTCGGTAGAGCGTGAGACTCTTAATCCCAGGGTTGTGGGTTCAAGCCCAACGCTGGGCGGAACGGAATTTTGTTCCGCTGCAGATGTAAATTACCGTTTTTCTGATTAACGTGATATAATGTAAATAGCAACTTTAACATTTGCCTACGTCTCTGTCAGTCGCAAGGAGACTGTATTTGAAGGTGAAGGTGATTTTGTAGACATGTGTGAAAGACATGTTCTGAAATGCAAGTGTTGTTGTTTGGAGAGCACATCGGTTACGTGTCAGATGTGTAGCCAAGGAGTAATGGGTCGCCATAGCTGCAAATATTAGAAGGTAATATGATGTGTTGTCAGCTGAAGTCTGATGATGCAGGCGACCGTAAGGCTGAAGTACGCAAGAGTACCTCTAGGCCGCGCCTCTTTAGCTCAGTGGTAGATCACTGGTGTAGTAAACCAGTGGTGGTAAGTTCCATCCTCAGAGGAGGAAGACGAATTTTGGAAATCAGTTTCGCGTCGTGGCCGTATAGCAAACAGTATCTGTGATGACGAACAATTAGCGACAGGCGTTTTATTAAGAATTACTCTCAGATGTGATTAAGGCGAATGGCGCAGATAAAGCATTTGCCAAAGCGGTACAGCCTAAGGTGGGACGAGGCAGTCTGAATTACATTTTATAGATGTATTTCTCACATATCTCAGAGCCTCTCGCGGTCGTCGTCGTCGTCGTCGTCGTCGTCGTCGTCGTCGTCGTCGTCGTCGTCGTCGTCGCCGCCGACGCTTCTGCAGAAGTAGCAAATGGCCATCGTAGCAAATGCGGCGAGGGACGCCCTGCCTTCGATTCCGAAAGCACAAAGTTTGTGGTCTTGTTTCCCAGTCTATATTTGGTCGGCCTCGTAAGAGGTTGAATTTAACGAATGGGTGGGAAAGAGCAAGGGGCAGCGGCTGTGCAGAACGAAAACACAATTCCTCAGGGTGTGAGCGTTTCGAGATGAGTCGTATACAAGTTATAGTTGGTCATCAGTGACCGTGTGGCCTAATGGATCAGGCGTCGGTCTTCGGATCTGAAGATTACAGGTTCGAATGCTGTCACGCTCGTGTTTTTCCAGTTCTGAAAAAGAAACATACCGTTTTAATGTAGCAATTGAGCAGTACGAAACCGTCTGAATGTTGCTGTTGACCATTTTTTGCTTGGAGTTGCTCTTGAGCTTGAAACACACACAACAAGACCGGTGTTAACTAGCGAAGTGGTCGGCAGGGTGCCGTCACGGCAAGTTTTGACTGGCACTTGCACATCTAAAACAACGTCCGAAAGTAAATCGTTCCGCTTTTGAGTCACATCAAGTATGTGTGTTAATTTTGACGCCACTAGCTCTGCATGTTGTCATGCAATTCCTTTACCTCTCAGAAATGATTATGATATAAAAGTGAAGTACGTGACGAGTGTGACGTTAGGAAAACATTAGGCAGCATGGAGAGATTCTGTATGGGACCACCCAACCCAAACGAGTACTGTGTGACTTGCTACCGGGGAGGTATTAACGGAGGCAGCCGGCTAGCTAAGTCGGTAGAGCGTGAGACTCTTAATCCCAGGGTTGTGGGTTCGAGCCCAACGCTGGGCGGAACGGAATTTTGTTCTGCTGCAGATGTAAATTACCGTTTTTCTGATTAACGTGTTGTAATGTAAATAGCAACTTTAACATTTGCCTACGTCTCTGTCAGTCGCAAGGAAACTGTATTTGAAGGTGAAGGTGATTTTGTAGACATGTGTGAAAGACATGTTCTGAAATGCAAGTGTTGTTGTTTGGAGAGCACATCGGTTACGTGTCAGATGTGTAGCCAAGGAGTAATGGGTCGCCATAGCTGCAAATATTAGAAGCTAATATGATGTGTTGTCAGCTGAAGTCTGATGATGCAGGCGACCGTAAGGCTGAAGTACGCAAGAGTACCGCTAGGCCGCGCCTCTTTAGCTCAGTGGTAGATCACTGGTGTAGTAAACCAGTGGTGGTAAGTTCCATCCTCAGAAGAAGAAGACGAATTTTGGAAATCAGTTTCGCGTCGTGGCCGTATAGCAAACAGTATCTGTGATGACGAACAATTAGCGACCGGCGTTTTATTAAGAATTACTCTCAGATGTGATTAAGGCGAATGGCGCAGATAAAGCATTTGCCAAAGCGGTACAGCCTAAGGTGGGACGAGGCAGTCTGAATTACATTTTATAGATGTATTTCTCACATATCTCAGAGCCTCTCGCGGTCGTCGTCGTCGTCGTCGTCGCCGCCGCCGCTTCTGCAAAAGTAGCAAATGGCCATCGTAGCAAATGCGGAGAGGGATGCCCTGCCTTCGATTCCGAATGCACAAAGTTTGTGGTCTTGTTTCCCAGTCTATATTTGGTCGGTCTCGTAAGAGGTTGAATGTAACGAATGGGTGGGAAAGAGCAAGGGGCAGCGGCTGTGCAGAACGAAAACACAATTCCTCAGGGTGTGAGCGTTTCGAGATGAGTCGTATACAAGTTATAGTTGGTCGTCAGTGACCGTGTGGCCTAATGGATCAGGCGTCGGACTTCGGATTTGAAGATTACAGGATCGAATGCTGTCACGCTCGTGTTTTTCCAGTTCTGAAAAAGAAACATACCGTTTTAATGTAGCAATTGAGCAGTACGAAACCGTCTGAATGTTGCTGTTGACCATTTTTTTGCTTGGAGTTGCTCTTGAGCTTGAAACACACACAACAAGACCGGTGTTAACTAGCGAAGTGGTCGGCAGGGTGCCGTCACCGCGAGTTTTGACTGGCACTTGCACATCTAAAACAACGTCCGAAAGTAAATCGTTCCGCTTTTGAGTCACATCAAGTATGTGTGTTAATTTTGACGCCACTAGTTCTGCATGTTGTCATGCAATTCCTTTACCTCTCAGAAATGATTATGAAATAAAAGTGAAGTACGTGACGAGTGTGACGTTAGGAAAACATTAGGCAGCATGGAGAGATTCTGTATGGGACCACCCAACCCAAACGAGTACTGTGTGACTTGCTACCCGGGAGGTACTAACGGAGGCCGCCGGCTAGCTAAGTCGGTAGAGCGTGAGACTCTTATTCCCAGGGTGTGGGTTCGAGCCGAACGCTGGGTGGAACGGAATTTTGTTCCGCTGCAGATGTAAATTACCGTTTTTCTGATTAACGTGATATAATGTAAATAGCAACTTTAACCTTTGCCTACGTCTCTGTCAGTCGCAAGGAAACTGTATTTGAAGGTGAAGGTGATTTTGTAGACATGTGTGAAAGACATGTTCTGAAATGCAAGTGTTGTTGTTTGGAGAGCACATCGGTTACGTGTCAGATGTGTAGCCAAGGAGTAATGGGTCGCCATAGCTGCAAATATTAGAAGCTAATTGATGTGTTGTCAGCTGAAGTCTGATGATGCAGGCGACCGTAAGGCCGAAGTACGCAAGAGTACCGCTAGGCCGCGCCTTTTTAGCTCAGTGTTAGATCACTGGTGTAGTATACCAGGGGTGGTAAGTTCCATCCTCAGAGGAGGAAGACGAATTTTGGAAATCAGTTTCGCGTCGTGGCCGTATAGCAAACAGTATCTGTGATGACGAACAATTAGCGACAGGCGTTATATTAAGAATTACTCTCAGATGTGATTAAGGCGAATGGCGCAGATAAAGCCTTTGCCAAAGCGGTACAACCTAAGGTGGGACGAGGCAGTCAGAATTACATTTTATAGATGTATTTCTCACATATCTCAGAGCCTCTCGCGGTCGTCGTCGTCGTCGTCGTCGTCGTCGTCGTCGCAGCCGCCGCTTCTGCAGAAGTAGCAAATGGCCATCGTAGCAAATGCGGCGAGGGACGCCCTGCCTTCGATTCCGAATGCACAAAGTTTGTGGTCTTGTTTCCCAGTCTATATTTGGTCGGTCTCGTAAGAGGTTGAATGTAACGAATGGGTGGGAAAGAGCAAGGGGCAGCGGCTGTGCAGAACGAAAACACAATTCCTCAGGGTGTGAGCGTTTCGAGATGAGTCGTATACAAGTTATAGTTGGTCGTCAGTGACCGTGTGGCCTAATGGATCAGGCGTCGGACTTCGGATTTGAAGATTACAGGATCGAATGCTGTCACGCTCGTGTTTTTCCAGTTCTGAAAAAGAAACATACCGTTTTAATGTAGCAATTGAGCAGTACGAAACCGTCTGAATGTTGTTGTTGACCATTTTTTTGCTTGGAGTTGCTCTTGAGCTTGAAACACACACAACAAGACCGGTGTTAACTAGCGAAGTGGTCGGCAGGGTGCCGTCACCGCGAGTTTTGACTGGCACTTGCACATCTAAAACGACGTCCGAAAGTAAATCGTTCCGCTTTTGAGTCACATCAAGTATGTGTGTTAATTTTGACGCCACTAGCTCTGCATGTTGTCATGCAATTCCTTTACCTCTCAGAAATGATTATGAAATAAAAGTTAAGTACGTGACGAGTGTGACGTTAGGAAAACATTAGGCAGCATGGAGAGATTCTGTATGGGACCACCCAACCCAAACGAGTACTGTGTGACTTGCTACCCGGGAGGTACTGACGGAGGCCGCCTGCTAGCTAAGTCGGTAGAGCGTGAGACTCTTATTCCCCGGGTTGAGGGTTCGAGCCCAACGCTGGGTGGAACGGAATTTTGTTCCGCTGCAGATGTAAATTACCGTTTTTCTGATTAACGTGATATAATGTAAATAGCAACTTTAACCTTTGCCTACGTCTCTGTCAGTCGCAAGGAAACTGTATTTGAAGGTGAAGGTGATTTTGTAGACATGTGTGAAAGACATGTTCTGAAATGCAAGTGTTGTTGTTTGGAGAGCACATCGGTTACGTGTCAGATGTGTAGCCAAGGAGTAATG